>NW_006921885.1:501504-504852 GCF_000298275.1 Orycteropus afer afer | reverse complement strand
TTGCATTGTGGTAAACTGTGGTCAATGACATGAGACAAAGTATATGTGAACTGCTGTATGGAAAGTGAATTTGCTCTGTAAATCTTCACCCAAATAATAATAAAATAAATAAATAAATAAATAAATAAATAAATAAATAAAACCAAAACAACAACAACAAAGAAAACGCCAGTGGCTTCTTAATTTCTTACATTTTCATTGTCATTTCTTGCCTTACCTTTCATCTGCCCCAATAACCTTCATCATCTTTCATTTCCACTATTAAACAATGCTTCTTCCACAGCAAGGACTGCACATGGTGTCACCATGCATGAAATTCAAACCATCATCTTCACTTAATTTTTTCTCATTATTTGTCAAATAGTGTTCCTCAGAGAATTTTCTCATGCCCATGATCTGTTTTAATGTCTGAAACACCCTAAATTTCTCCCTAGTAATCTGTCTGCTCCATGAGAAATTGGAGTGTGTCTGTTTTCCCCACTGTTGTGATTTCAGATGGTAGAATAGGCCTGACACAGATAGACACAAAGTATTTGCTGAACAGATGAACAAATAAATGAATGAATAAAGCACTATTTATTGCAGCATTCTAGATATCTTTCTGCTAAAGCAATATTTCATATTACTTGGTTCTACAATCAACACCCATGAAAACATCAGTCAAGAAATCAGATGTCATATTGCACTGGGCAAATCTGTTGCAAAAGCCCTCTTTAAAGTGTTGAAGTGGAAGAAAGGTTGGGCAATCTACTTCCCTAGTGATGCTGCCTCCGAAATCCAAACAGGGGTCGCTATGAGTCAGGTCTGACTTGATGGCACCTAACAACAACAACAACAAAGCAATGCTCTTGCAATATGATAAAACCTGAGGAGTGTGACCTTGTTGATTTCTATATTTATTCTTTGTTAATTACATACACTTTGCATTTATACAGTTTCTAAATCACAGACTGAATTTTTTAACTACAAGAGCTGAGAATTCAGCCTGTGATGTGAAATTCAAGCTGTGCTCTCTTCTTAACATCATGCCCAAGCCACAAATTCTGCAATGAAAAGTATAACTTTGTAGGTGATGCATGAAGATATTCAAGTTGTTTATCCAGTGGATCTATGGATCTTTGGGGAATAAAAACATTCTTCACATTTATAAGTAACTGACACAAAAGTACACATCAAACAGGAAAAGCATACAATTTCCAACTTTGCATGACTCATAAATACACCTACAGTTTACACAACTGTCACACAGGATTTTTAATTACCTAAATTCGGAATTTAGTTTTTCCTCTTGAATATCTGATGAATGTCAGTCAATAATTGCTAATTAATGTACCTTCTAAAATAGAATCCACATGTTTATGAATTCATCATACCACTGGAGTTTAAGAGAGTTGAACCAATAAGCAAAAGATAGAGACTGGAAGTAACTTGGGCATGCACAATAAGAGTCAAGCTTTGGTTCAGCAAGACCTTGCAATGAAAAAAACGTTGATGCTATTCTTCTTGTTCAGAGTCTTCACATTTTCAATCATCAGCTGAGTGGATTATAAGATAATGATATTTCCTGTTGGACAAACTCAATGGAATTATTCGAAAAACGAGGCACATCTTCAGGAATTCTTCTTCTTGTTGTTATGTGCCATCGAGTCGGACCCGACTCATAGTGACCCCTCCTTGGGTTTCCGAGGCAGTATCACTACGAAAGTAGATTGCCCAAACTTCCTTCTGAGGAGTGACTGGTGGGTTTGAACTGCCAGCCTTCTGGTTAGCAGTCAAGTGCCTTAGGCACTACACTACCAGAGTCAGATACTATCAAAATTCCATGGAGCACCCTGGGTCTGAAGTTTGACATCATTTTGATACCATTTTAATGAAAAGTATAAAAAGTTAGAAATCTTCGATTTTCTCTTCTTTCCCTTGTCCCCTCCACTCTGCCTTCACTAAGACAGGAAGGATTAGAAAAATAGGTCTCAAGAAGCCTGATAGCATCTTGCTTGCCTAACATTTGAGTCTGATTTCTCAGACTCTTGGACTTGATTATCTTACATTCTTAGCCACAACAGGGAATGTGCTCTTTTGGTGGACTAAGTCATATATTGTCAGTGGGATTGTGTGTGGGGTGGGGTGGGGTGGAGAGTATGTGTGTCCATTAGACAGACTACTCCCAAGAGTGAGTTAGGTATCTGGCATAAAAAGAGGCAAGCTATAAGTCATACTGTTAAGTTTTTTGTAGGGTTTACATAATAGGAATCAATGTTCTTTTATTTGGGGTGTGGGGCTTTCATGGAAAACTTGAAATTTGACATCTAGGGTTGGGAAATATCTTTTTCCAGCTGAGTGTTTAAACTGGTCTTAATCTCTACCAGTCCACAAAGAAGAACCTTTACATCTCTTGGGGATACTGGGTGTCTTAGCTACCTGTTGTTGTTGTTGTTGTTGTGTGCCATCAAGTCAGGTCCAATACATAGCAACCCTATATACAACAGAACAAAGCACTGCCCTGTCATGTGCCATCCTCGCAATCCTTGCTATACTTGAACCCATTGTTACAGCAACTGTGTCAATCCATCTTGTTTAGGATCTTCCCCTTTTCCTCTGACCCTCTATTTTACCAATCATGATATCCTTCTCCAGGGAATGGTCATCCCTTCTGACATGACCAAAGTAGATGAGACGAAGTCTGGACATTCTCACTTTCAAGGAGCATTCTGGATGCACCTCCAGGACAGATTTGTTCATTGTTCTGTCAGCCAATCATACTTTCAGTATTCTTTACCAACACCACAACTCCAAAGCATCAACTCTTCTTCAGTCTTCCTTATTCTTTGTACAGCTTTCATATGCTTATGAGGTGATTGAAAATACCATGGCTTGGGTTAGACCCACCTTAGTCTTCAAAGTGACATTTTGCTCTTCAAAATATTAAAGAAATCTTTTGCAGCAGATTTTCCCAGTGCAGTACTGCAGCTGATTTCTTGGCTGCTGCTTTCATTGGTGTTTATCCAGGTAATATGAAATCTCTGACATTCAATCTTTTCTCCATTTATTGTGATGCTGCTTATTGGTCCAGATGTGAGGATGTTCATTTTCTTTATGTTGAGATGTAATCCATACTGCAGCTGTATGTATTCTTTAATCTTCATCAGTAAGTGTTTCAAGTCATCTTCACTTTCAGCAAGCAAAGTTATGTTGTCTGCATGTCAAAGGTTGTTAATGAATCTTCCTCTAATCTCAATGCTGTGTTTTTCTTTATATAGTCCAGCTTCCCAGATTTGCTCAGCATACAGATTGAATAAGTATGGTGAAAGGATACAACCCTGACACACTCCCTTCCTGATTTTAAACCAT
>NW_006921885.1:492896-500586 GCF_000298275.1 Orycteropus afer afer | reverse complement strand
CTTAGGCACTACGCTACCAGAGCTCCCAAGAATTCTTAAATATTGCCACTAAAGGCTTGAAATTTTCCTTCTGTTCTTTTAGCTTGAGAAATACTGAGTGCACTCTTCCCTTTTGGTTTTCTAACACAAGGTCTTCATGCATTTCATTATCATAATTGACTTCATCTTCTTGAGCTACTATTTGAAATTTTCTGTTCAATTCTTGTATCTTGTCATTTCTTCCATTTGCTTTAGCTATTTTATGTTCAAGAGCAAGTTTCAGAGTCTCTTCTGACATGAATTTTGGCCTTTTTTTCATTTTCTGTCTTTTTAATGACCTTTTTCTTTCTTCGTGGATAATGTTATTGATGTCATCCCACAATTCATCTGGTTTTCAGTGATTGCTGTTCAATGCATCAAAATTATTCTTCAGATTGTCTTTAAATTCAAGTGGGATAAAATCAAGGTCATATTTTGGCTGTTGTGGACTTGTTTTAGTTTTCTTCAGCTTCAACTTGAATTTGCATATGAGCAATTGATGGTCTGTTCCAGTCAGCTCTTTGCCTTGTTTTGGTTGAAGATATTAAGCTTCTCCATCTCATTTTTACACAGATATAGTGGATATGGTTCCTGTGTATTCCATCTGGTGAGGTTCATGTGTATAGCCACCATTTATGTTGTCAAAAAAAAGGTATTTGCAATGAATTAGTTACTGGTCTTGCAAAATTCTATCATTTTGATTGAACACTTGGTCAATTTCAGACTGTAGAAGTTGGTCAATATCTTCAATATCCTCATCTTTGGCTTTGGTGGTTGGTGCATGAATTTAAATAGTAATAGTATTAACTGGTCTTTCTTGTAGGTGTATAAATATTATCTTATCACTGACAACATTGTACTTCAGAATAGATCTTGAAACACTGTTTGTGATGATGAATGCCACACCATTCCTCTTTGATTTATCATTCTTGGGATAATAGATCGTATGACTGTCTGCTTCAAAATGGCCCAAACCAGTCCATTTCAGCTCACTAATGCCTAAGATATTGATCTTTATGTGTTCCATTTCTTTTTTGACAACTTCCAATTTTCCTACATTCATACTTTGTACATTCTACATTCTGATTATTAATGGATATTAGCAGCTGTTTCTACCTGTTTTGAGTCTTGCTCCATCAGCAAATGAAGGTCACAAAAGCTTTACTCCATCCACATCATTAAGATTGATGCTACTTGAGGAGGCAGCTCTTCCCCAGTCATGTATTGAGTGCCTTCCAGCCTGATAGGCTCCTCTTCTGACACTATATTAGACAATGTTTCAGGGCTATTGATAAAGCTTTCTGGTAATATATCAAACAGTTGTTGTTGTTGTTATTTGCCATTGAGTCAGCTCCGATTCATAGCGACCCCTCCTTGAGTTTCCGAGGCAGTATCACTACGGAAGTAGGATTGCCCAACCTTCCTTCCGAGGAGTGGCTGGTGGGTTTGAACCGCCAGCCTTCTGGTTAGCAGTCAAGTGCCTTAGGCACTATGCTACCAGAGCTCCCAATCAAACAGTAGTTTAGTGCTATTCATAAGGTTTTCACTGGCCAATTTTTTTCCACAAGTGGATGCCTCAGTCCTTCTCCCCAGTCTTTCTTAATCTGGAAGCTCTGCTGAAATCTGTCCACCATGAGTGACCCTGCTGGTATTTGAAATACTAGTGGCATAGCTTGCAGCCTCACAGCATCACACATGCCACCACAGTATGACATCCTAAGAAGCAAGTGGTGGCTTAACTATCTAGGGCTGCTATAACAGAAATAACACAAATGAGTAGCTTTAAAAAACAGAAATTCAAATTCATGATGTTAGGTATAGCAGAAAGCTAACTCTCTGTTGGCTCTGGATGAAGGTCTTATTCTTTGGCTTCTTGGTGATCTTCATGTGGCATGACATCTGTTCCCTCCCATCCCTCCTCACTTTCTTGTTTAATTTTTTTTTATATCTCAAAAGAGATTAACTCAAGACAAGTCCTATACTAATCCTGCCTCATTAATATAATGAAGACAGCCCAATCCCAATGAGATTATAGCCAGAAGCATAGAGGTTAGGATTTACAATACATATGTTTTGAGGAACACAATTCAATCCATAACACTGGGTTTTTTTTTGCCTGGGAGCACATAGCTCTGCTCTCACTGCTGCTGTTCTGCTCAGCTGAAATTGCTGCTTTCTAAAAATAGGTGTATATAGGTAATCTAAGACACAAAATTCTTTGTGCAGTTTGGCTGGGGTGGCAGGTAAGGAAGGTATGTCTTTAAGGCTATAGTTAACTCACATATATTTATGTAAAAATTAAACCAAATGATAAAAGAAGTATATGTGTGGACACTTACAGGGTTCTATTAGAATTATTTCCATGCTAAAGCCAAGATATAGACATAGCCACTAAGATGATGTAGTTGAAAGTGCTTTCAGAGATTATTTATGAGAAAGAGCAATAATAATTTAGAATGAATAATGTATCCATAGAAACAGCATAAAATATAAAATTCTTCTGTACCCTGGCATTCTTGATCTGTTTCTACTATAGACGTTTATTTTGAAAATCACTTAATTTTCTAGTCTTTGTTTCAAAATTTTTGAAATGAGGACAGATTCTTCCCCTTGCAAAAACCCAGGATGAAAATATGTACTAGTCTCAGTTATGGAGAAGGAAACAATCTGCTTTGTTCCACTTTACTGATTCACCAGGAGCAACAGATATTGTACCCGGCAACACAAAGAAAATGGTAGCAGTGGGGCTTCTACTTATATAGGATCTCAGAGAGATTCTTCAACTCATTGGAGATTAGAGAACTTGGAATAGTACACTCAGGGTCATTAAAGAGGAAGGATTATTGCACAATAGTTAGGAATAAAATTCCCAGATTAAAAAATACCTACTTTCTCAAACTGCTTTGCAGTTATGAAAACTATATGACATAATTTTGGTGAATGAGTACAAGCTAAGTGCTTTAAGCCTATCACTTCTCTGTCAGTTAGTCACACTGTGGTGGCTTGCATGTTCCTGTAAGGCTGGAGGCTATGCCACCAATATTTAAAATACCAGCAGGGTCACCCATGGTGGACAGGTTTCTTTCAGTGGAGCTTCCAGACTAAGACAGACTGGGAAGAAGGAAAGGGCCATCCACTTCTCAAAGTGGATGAATTGGCAAGTGAAATCCTTATGAATAGCAGTGAAACACTGATCACTTACTCATCTATGCCAAGAAATTTGGAAGACAGCTCAGTGAATTGATGGAATACCCATTGAGATATTTCAGCAAATGGACACCTTGCTGGAGGATTATGAGGTTGGTGCAGGACCAGGCAGTGTTTTGTTCTGTTGTACATAAGGTCTCTATGAGTCAGAGTCGACTCTATGACACCTAACATCATCATCATCAACAACAACAACAACAAGGGCTTTAGGAAAGGTTTTGGATTTTTGGATTCAAGTACTGCCCTTTTATCTTCCTATCTTTGAATATAGACATGATATGTAAAATGCAACAGCCATGTTGCTACAAAGGGGAAGCAATGCTGTTTATGGAAGCCAAGGAAAAATAGAAAGAGAGTTGGTCCTTTATGGTATCGCTGAGCTATCAACCAACCCTGGACCACTTGCCCCTGTATATTTGTTGCATGAACAATGATATAAATAAGCTACTAATTAGTTTAAGTCATCATTAGACAGTTTTTTGGTTACTTGTAGCCAAACACATTGTAAATTTATATAGGTTGTGAGATAATTCTCCATAGATATTTCTGGCTTTGCACATCTTATAATCAAGGGCACTTACAGATTTTGTCCCAGACCATCTTTTTAAAGTATATTTATACAGTAATTAGCTCTGGAATTTAAATATTGTGTTTCCCTCCAGAGCAAATGGAGGCTTGTTTACTGTTCAGTAAAATGAATATAATGCTTTGCTCTGAGGCAAAATTCAGGTAAGTTTACTGCCAATTATAAAAGTTTTGTGTTTTCTAAGCTGTACGGATTCTCACAAATTATGGTAACATTGTGAAGAGTGACTATTTCAGAACTCTTAATTGTGCTTATGAGGAATGTGTACATAGACCAAGAGGTTGTTATTTGAACAGAACAAGGGGATACTGCATGTTTTAAAATCAGGAAAGGTGTGCATCAGGGTTGTATCCTTTCACCATACTTACTCAATCTGTCTGCTGAACAGATAATCACAGAAGTTGGACTATATGAAGAATGGAGCATCAGGTTTGCAGGAAGATTCATTAACAACCTGTGATATGCAGACATAACCTTGCTTGCTGAAAGTGAAGATAACCTAAAGCATTTAGTGATGAAGATCAAAGACTGCAGTCTTCAGATTGCATTCTACCTGAACATAAAGAAAATAAAAATCCTCACAACTGGACCAATAAGCCACATTATGATAAACACAGATAAGACTGAAGTTGACAAAGATTTAATTTTACTTGGATCCACAATCAACATCCATGGAAGCAGCAGTCAAGAAATCAAATGTAGCATTGCAATGCACAACTCTGCTGCAAAAGATCTCTTTAAAATGTTGAAGAGCAAAGATGTCACTTTGAAGACTAAAGTGTGCCTAACCCAAGCCATCGTATTTTCAATTGCTTCACATGCATGTGAAAGATGGACAATGAATAAGGAAAATTTAAGAAAAATAATGTCTTGAATTGTGGTATTGGTGAAGAATTCTGAAAATACTATGGCCTATTAGAAAAATGAACACCTGTTCTCAAAGAATTATAGCCAGAAATCTCCTTGGAAGCAGGAATGACCAGACTTCATCTCACCTACTTTGGTCATGTTGTCAGAAGGAACCATTCCTTGGGGAAGGATATCATGCTTGGTAAAGTAGAGGGTCAGCAAAAAAGGGGAAGACCTTCCACAAGATGGATTGAAACAGTGACTGCAATGATGGGCTCAAGTGTAGCAAGGATTTTGAGGATGGCACAGGGCCGGGCAGTATTTCCTTGTGTTTTACACAGGGTCGCTATGAGTCAGAGCTGAATTGATTGCCCCTAACAATGACAGCGGGAGCTCTGGTAGCATAGTGCCTAAGGCACTTGACTGCTAACCAGGAGGCTGGCGGTTCAAACTCACCAGCCACTCCTCGGAAGGAAGGTTGGGCAATCCTACTTCCTTAGTGATAACTGCCTCGGAAACCCAAGGAGGGGTCGCTAGGAGTCAGGGCAGACTCGATGGCAAATAACAACAACAACAACAACAATGACAGCAAGAAGCTTGAAGTTCTACTCCTATAACACAATTCTATGTGTACAGGTATTATCTGACCTTATTCACCTTGCCCTGAAGGAATTAGACTTAGAGGAGCTTGGGCAAATGATAATATGTCTACTGTTATTAGTGTGGGTAAATAAAATAACACTTTATTTGTCTTTACGCTTCATTTTATGCATGTTCTCTCCATATATCTTCTTATTTTCATTTTTGTTGCAGCTGTGCTAAACTAATAACTGTTAAGATTTTAACTGCAGTAGTTATGCTTTTATCCAAATGTTATATGTTATGAATTTGCTTTTCTGTTTGCTGATTCTATTTTATTTGTAAACAGACCAGCCTAGACATAAAACAGTAGGTATGAACAAAAAGAAGCTCTAAAAGCAACACAAGGACAATCGTGAAACTTAAAATAAGAATCATTTAAAATAATAATATGCTTTTTGCCATTGCAAAAAAAATCATTGAAGTTGCTTTTCCACCTTTTTTATTTAATGATTAAGACTGTTGATGCCCCAAGAAGATCAAAATTTTACTAATGACACATGAGTAATAAACGGCAGTTTATGTTAGAACATTCTTCTCTTAATTCCCAGTTAAGTTTTATTTCTTTTATAACTAATCCCAAGTCTATAATTTCAGCAGAAGTGTACTCAGCACAGTTACATTTAAGAAGCTCAATGTATAATGAAGTTAATATAATAATAATAATAATAATAATAATAATAATAAACCCACTGCCATTGAATTGATTCCAACTCATAGGGATTCCAAGGTTTTAAATCTTTACAGGAGATTGTCTCACTTTCCTCCTGTGAAGCAGCTGGTGGGTTTCAACCACCAACCTTCTGGTTTGTAGCCAAATGCCTTACCTACTGCACAACCAGTGCTCCTTAAATACAACAATACGATATAGAAAATGTTTCAGTATTATATAAACTTGACCTATTTATACTTAGTAGGCTGAAGGAGCTCTGGTGGCGTAGTGCCTAAGACATTTGACTGCTAACCAGAAGGTTGATGGTTGAAATTCATCAACCACTCCACGGAAGGAAGACTGAGCAATATACTTCTGTAAAGATTTATCATCTTGGAAAACTAAAGGGGGTCACTATGACTCAGAATTTAGTTGATGGCAGTGAGTTTGGTTTTGGTTTATACTTAGTAAGCCAGCAAAAATAAGTACTATTTTAAGCATTCATTAGCATTTTCTTTGCAGCATTTTAGGAAAAAATGTGTAAAGTGTTTCTTTCCAAAGTTGTCCAGAGATATTTAAGTTTGTAACTTTATTTTGTGTTTAAACACTTCCATTGGTCAATTAGAAAACTCAAAATTACTCTATTAATGTATTTTTAAAATGCTATTGAAAGGTCTAATAATGGATTTTCCATATTTTTAACTCAATATCTAGTGCCTAGTCTAGCAGATAGCAAGTATTCAATAAATATTGGGTGAATTTATTACTTCTTGAAGACAGGACTTGGACAAAAGCATGGGCTATTTTCTGTGCTTTGCCATTAATTAGATAGATGGACACATCAGAAATACTCTCTCAGCTTCAGTTTCCGCATGTATAATATTATGTATTTGCATAAAGTCAGGGATGGTAATTTTAATTTTAATTTGTTAATTAATTCTGATTGAAAATAGTTGTGTGGCACTGAGCTTATAATAATGCATTTTCTAGCTGTGTTTATTGTTCACTAGGAAAAGTATCATGTTCAATTAATACTCATGTTTTGTGCAAAGGAAAGGGAGAAGTTATATATGTACCACACATTTGGTGGTACATCAAAGATGTTTCCTGCACTTTTCATTTCTGAGATGACTGTGGTGTTTCAGAGATCCCTGCTAGCTCTGATTATCAATAATTTGGGGTCTGCTTGCTCTCCTCCTTTTTTTCTAGTTCATTCTTTCCAGTACAGCAACTGTCATGCTTCATCTCAACAAAATACCCTAATCAAAAATAAATGATAGCTATCTCATTGAGGCCAGCCCTACAGGGAAGCTGAAAAAAAAAAAAAAAAAAAAAGCAGGCTAAGGGGCATGTGGAATGAGAATAAATGGACAGTTCGATTTCTTTATTTAGTTCATTGATTCACAAAATTTTCCACTCCTGTTGCATGACAAAAGCAAGAGTTTTAGGTTTGGGGACCAAACTACAGTGCTGGTTAGATTCCTCAGATACTCAGAAAAAGAACTACTGATTAATTTCATATCAGATATATCCAAGTTTTTGATGTTTTATTATATATTAATTACCATGCATGTAAACTTACAACCAGTTTTTTAAAAAATTATTATTATTACTATTACTATTATTGTTGTTGTTGTTATGTGCCATCCAGTCGGCCCTGACTCATAGTGACCCCTCCTTGGGTTTCCGAGGTAGTATCACTACAGAAGTAGGATTGCCCAACCTTCCTTCCGAGGAGT
>NW_006921885.1:489238-492741 GCF_000298275.1 Orycteropus afer afer | reverse complement strand
GGTAGCATAGTGCCTAAGGCACTTGACTGCTAACCAGAAGGCTGGCGGTTCAAACCCACCAGCCACTCCTCGGAAGGAAGGTTGGGCATTCCTACTTCCATAGTGATACTGCCTCGGAAACCCAAGGAGGGATCGCTATGAGTCGGGGCCAACTGCATGGCAAATAACAACAACATTACTATTATTAGTCCTTTCCAAACCAAAAAACTAAACTCACTCCTGTTGAGGCAGTCCTGACTCATAGCAACCCTTCCTGGGGTTTCCGAGGCAGTATCTTTATGGAAGTAGATTGCCCAATCTTCCTTACCAGAAGTGTCTGGTGTGTTTGAACTGCCAGACTTCTGGTTAGCAGTCAAATGTCTTAGGCACTAATTTATTTCTATAACTAGGAAGTTTGCTTCATAATATAGTAGAGCTTAAAAAAATCCAAACTCAGTGCCGATGAGTTAATTCTGACTCATAGAAACCCAATGGGTCTTTAAGGTGGTAAATCTTTATAAATCTTTACAGAAGTGGATTGCCCTATCTTCCTCCCATGAAGTGGCCAGTGGGTTGAACCGCCAACTGTCTACTTAGCAGTCAAATAATCAAGACACTGTGCCACCAGAGCGCCTTTCTGTAGTAGAGCTAGTGTAGATCTAAAATAATAATTTAATCCACGATCCCTCATTATCATCAATTTAGGAGCTCTGGTAGCATAGTGCCTAAGGAACTTGATTGCTAACCAGAAGGCTGGTGGTTCAAACCCATTAATCACTCTTCAGAAGGAAGGTTGGGCAATCTACCTCTATAGTGATACTGCCTTGCAAACCCAAGGAGGGGTCACTATGAATCAGATCCAACTCCATAGCCCATAACAACAACAACATCATCAATTTAATGATGGAAAAATAGAATGACTTTGCCGAGGTTATCATGTGTATTAAGATAGCCCAGAAAATATTAAAATCTCAATATCCCAATTTCCAGCCTGTGTTCTTTGAATTATATAGCTTTACTGTTTACTGTGTGTGAAGATGGTGTCCAAGGAAAGAGAAAGGGTCTTAAGTGTTGCTAGTTTTAAACTCTAAGATCAAATATGTGATATGGTCTTAGAGTTAACCTAAGTAACGGGACAATAAATATACACTGGCGAGGTCACAGCATTCATGGTATTGGAATTTAGGATGGAAACATATTTCAGACCCCTTCCAAATAATGTACTCTGCCATAGATCCTATCATACAGACAGAATTTCAGCTCTTAGAGGGGAAACATTGCATATATATGTGATTTTTTTCAATGTTAAAAATTATCGCCAACAGCAGCATGGGTTATGCACAAAGTAGGAAAATCCAAAGGGCTATATTCTTGGAGAAACTCTACAAACTCTGTACATGTGAAAAATGTGTCAGCCTCTTTCCTGATTACACTGCTGCAATGAGACCCCTCCAAGCCACTCGCTGGACTGTAGCTTGACCTTTTTTTGATATATTAGATTTCTGTCATGGTTGCTGATTCATACTAAGTCATGGTCAAAGCTGGGCTATATTTTAGTTACAACACCTTCTCAACGTCCATACATAGCATAAAACTCATCTATCACTATATAATATTGCTATTAATCATATTAGTAAGAAGATTGAAGATTACCAGTCAAGGCTGAGAAAGTAATTAGCAAAACTGTCATCCTTCTATTTGATTGAAGACTTCAAGTAATTTACTTTTCTAGAAGAATGAAGCTTTCTCTTCTTTCAGGTTGATATTTATTCAATTTTCACATTTCACGTTTTGTGGATTTGTCCGATCACCTCATTCCTGGGCCTCTCTGACATTTTCCTCAAGAACTCTTGTTGTTGCTATGTGCCATCGAGTAGGACCTGACTCATAGCAGCCCCTCCTTGGGTTTCTGAGGCAGTATCACTACAGAAGTAGATTGCCCAACCTTCTTTCTGAGGAGTGGCTGGTGGGTTTGAACCACAGCCTTTGGTTAGCAGTCAATTGCCTTAGGGACTACACTACCAGAGCTCCTTCTCAAGAACTACCAATATACAAACAACCTGGAAAATTAAATGCAGATTCCTGAGTCTCATCCAGATCTCCTGAATCACATTATCTATGAACACAATGATATAATATGAAAGTGCAATATGTATATTTGTTGTTGGTGTTAGGTGCTGTTGAGTCAGTTCTGACTCATAGTAACCTTATGTACAATAGAATGAAACAGTGCCAGGTCATGCACCAGCCTCACAATCCTTGAGCCCATTGTTGTAGCCACTGTGTCAATCCGTCTCATTGAGGGCCTTCCGCCTTTTCACTGACACTCCACTTTGAGCATGATATACTTCTCCAGGAATGGTCCCTTCTGAAAACATAACCAAATTAGATGAGACAAGTCTAGCCATTCCCACTTCCAAGTAACATTCTGGCTGCACTTCCTCCAGGACAGATTTGTTTGTTCTTCTGGCAGTCCATGGTATTTTCAGTATTCTTGGCCAGCACCACAACTCAAAACCATCAACTCTTCTGTCTCCATTATGTCCAGCTTTCACATGCATATGTTGTTGTTGTTGTTATGTGCCCATAACATAATAATATTGGTCTGGTTATGAGGATTTTCATTTTCTTTATCTTTAGGTGTAATCCATACTGTAGACTGAAGTCTTTGATCTTCATAAGTAAATGCTTCAAGTCATCTTAACTTTCAGCAAGCAAGGTTGTGTCATCTGCATATTGCAGGTTGTTACTGAGTCTTCCTCCACTCTTGATGCTGCGTTCTTCTTCATATAGTCCAGATTCTTGGATTATTTGCTAAGCACACAGATTGAATAAGTATGGTGAAAGGATACAACCCTGACACACTTGCTTCCTGATTTTAAACCAGGCATTATCCCTTGTTCTGTTTGAATGGCAGCTTCTGGGTCTATGTACAGGTTCTTCGTGAGCACAATTAAGTATTCTGAAATTCCTATTTTTTCATTGCTGTCTGTAATTCGTTTAGAACCACACAGTCAACTGGTTTTGCATAGTAAATAAAACACAAATAAATATCCTTATGGTATTCTTTGCATTTAGCCAAGATCTAGCTGACATCAGCAATGATAGCCCTTGTTTCATATCCTCTTCTTAATCCAGCTTGTATTTCTGACAGTTCCCTGTTGATGTGCCACTGCAACTGCTTTTGAATTATCTTCAGCAAAATTTTACTTGTGCAAAATGATATGTTTTGATAATTTCCACATTCTGTTGGACCACCTTCATTTGGAATGGATAAAAATATTGATCTCTTCCAGTCAGTTGGCCAGGTCTCTGTCTTCTAAATTTTTGGCATAGGTGAGTGAGTGCCTCCAGCATGACATCCATTTGCTGAAACATCTCAATGGGCATTCTGTCAATTCCTGGAGGATTTTTTTTTTTTTTTAAGAAAATTGATGTGTAGTATGACTCTCTAGAAAGAAGATTTAGATGAAGAATATTTCTGGAAATATTGGCATAGACAAGTAAGTGGCTCCAGTACTGTA
>NW_006921885.1:476415-489138 GCF_000298275.1 Orycteropus afer afer | reverse complement strand
TTTTTTTTTTTTTTTTTTTTTTTTGCCAATGCTTTCAGTGCAGCTTGGAGTTCTTCATTCAGTACCATTGGTTCTTGATCATATAGCACCTCCTGAAATAGTTGAACATCAACCAATTATTTTTGGTATAGTGATTCTGTGTATTCCTTCCATTATCTTTTGATGCTTCCTGCATTGTTCAATATATTGGCCATACCAAAAAAAAACAAAAAAAAAAACAAAACCTCCCTGACATCAAGTTGAATCTAACTCATAGCAACCCTCTTTGGGTTTCTTAGGCAGTAAATCATTATGGAAGTAGATTGCCCAGTCTTCCTTCAGCAGAGTGGCTGGTGAGTTTGAACCTCCAACATTCTGGTTAGCAGTCAAATGCCTTAGGCACTATGCCAATAGAGCATCTTATTTTAGCCATAGAGACTTTCAATATTACAACTTGAGGCTTGAATTTTTTCTTTAGTTCTTTCAGCTTGAGAAATGCTGAGCATGTTTTCCCTTTTGGTATTCAAACTCCAGGTCTTCTCACATTTCATTATAATAACTGACTTTGATATCTTCTGTTCAGCTCTTTTATTTTGTCATTGCTTCCACTTGCTTTAGCTACTTTACATTCAAGAGCAAGTTTCAGAGTATCTTCTGACATCCATTTTGGTCTTTTATTCCTTTCCTGTCTTTTTAATGATCTTTTGCTTTTTTTCAGGTAGGCTGTTCTTGATGTCTTTCTACAATTTACCTGGTTTTCAGTCATTAGTGTTCAATGTGCAGGAGTCAGACAGAGGGATCCAGGTGAGGGGAGGGAACCCAGGCCATGGCTCACAAGCGGTAAGGCGGGAAAATGAAGGAAAGGACAGAAAAAGGCCAGGGGGACCCAGACAGAGCAAGGAGGCAGCAGTAGGGATCCAGGTAAGGGGAGGTTGGAGAGGTTTCCAACAGCTAAGGGAGAAAAGCTTGTCTGTCGGTTTCTCCTACTGTGGTGACGTGATGCTGTGAGTCTTGAGACTGTGCCACCAGTGTTTCAAACCCAGTGGGGTGCACATGGTGCACAGGTATAAGCATGGCTTGCAGACTGAGACAGACTAGGAATAAGGAAGAGGCCATCCACTTCTCAAAGACTTGACCAGAGAAAACCTTCTGAATAGCAGAAAAACACTGTCTGATACATCACTGCACAATTTTATGAACAGTCTGAAACATTTTTCAATACAGAGGAGGAGGATGAGTCACTTAGGTTAGAAGCCTCTCAAAATAGGGCTGGGAAATTGCTGCGTCATCAGAATAAAACCAGCCTTACCTATATGGATAACGTAAAGCTTCCAGACCTCCATTTGCTGACTTGGCATGACTCAAATTGAGGAGAAACAGCTGCACACATCCATTAATAATGAGAACATGGAATATATGAAGCATGAATCTAGGAAAATTGGAAGTTGTCAAAAATGAAATGGAACGCATAAAGATTGATATTCTAGGCATTAGTGAGCTGAAATGGACTGTTTTTGGCCATTTTGAATCAGACAAACATATGATCTACTATGCCAGGAATGACAATTTGAAGAGAAATGGGTGGCATTCATCATCACAAAGGATGTTTCAAGATCTGTCCTGAAGTACAGTGCTGTCAGTGATAGGATAATATTCATACACCTACAAGGAAGATTCATTAATACTGCTATTATTCAAATTTATGCAACAACCACCAAAGCTAAAGATGAGGAAATTGAAGACTTTTATCAACTTCTGCAGTTTGAAACTGAGTGAACATGCAATCAGGATGTGTTAATTATCACTGGTGACTGTAATGCAAAAGTTGGAAATAAAGAAGAATCACTGGTAGTTGGAAAATTTAGCCTTGGTGACAGAAATAATGCCGGAAATTGTGTGGTAGAATTTTGCAAGACCAACAACTTCTTCATTGAAAATACCTTTTTTCAACAACACAAACAGCAGACTTCACCAGATGGAACACACAGGAATCAAATTGACTACATCTGTGGCAACTGGTGATGGAAAACCTCAATATCTTCAGCCAAAACCAGGCCAGGAGCTGATTGTGGAACAGACCATTAACTGCTCATATGCAAGTTCAACTTGAAGTTGAAGACAATTAAAACAAGTCCACGAGAGCCAAAATATGATCTTGAATACATCCCTCTTGAATTTAGAGACCATCTAAAGAATAGATGTGATGCATTTAACATCAATGACTGAAAAGCAGAAACATTGTGAGATGACATCAAAAACATCATCCATGAACATTATCATCACTAAAAAGATGAGAAAAGAAGAGAAGACCAAAATGGATGACAGAAGACACTCTGAAATTTACCCTTGAATGGAGAGTAGCTAAAGCAAATGGAAGAGATGAGAAGATAAATGAGCTGAACAGAAGATTTCAAAGAGCAGCTCGAGGAGACAAAGCCAATTACTATAATGAAATGTGCAAAACCTTGGAGTTAGAAAACCAAAAGGGATGAACACGCTTGACATTTCTCAAGCTGAAAGAATTCAAGAAAAAAATTAAGCCTTGAGTTGAAATATTGAAAGATTCTATGGGCAAAATATTGAATGATGCAGGAAACATCAAAAGAAGATAGAAAGAATACACAGAGTCACTGTACCAAAAAGATCTGGTCAGTCTTCATCCATTTCAGGAGGTAGCATATGATCTAGAACCAATGGTACTGAAGGAGGAAGTCAAAGCTGCAATGAAGGAATTGACAAAGAGCAAGGCTCCAGGAATTGACAGAATATCCATTAAGATATTTCAACAAACAGATGCCTCACTGGAGGCACTCACTCGGCTATGCCAAGAGAATTGGAAGACAGCTACCTGACCAACTGACTGGAAGAGATCCATATTTGTACCTACTCCAAAGAAAGGTGATCCCACAGATTGTGGAAATTATAGAACAATATCATTAATATCGCACACAAGTAAGATCTTACTGAAGATAATTAAAAAATGGTTGCAGCAGTATATTGACAGAGAACTTCCAGAGGTGCAAGCTGGATTCAGAAGAGCATGTGGAACAAGGGATATCATAGTTGTTGTCAGATGGATCTTGGCTCAAGGCAAAGAATCCCAGAAAGATGTTTACTTGTGTTTTATTGACTATGGAAAGGCATTTGATTGTGTGGATCATGACAAATTATGGATAACATTGAGAAGAATGGGCATTCCTGAACACTTGATTGTACTAATGAGGAACTTGAATGTTGATCGGGAGGCTATCATTCAAACAGAACCAGGGAACAATGAATGGTTTAAAATCAAGAAGGGAGTGTGTCAGGGTTGTATCATTTCCCCATGCTTATTCAATCTATATGCTGAGCAAATAATCCAGGAAGCTGGACTATTGAAGAACAACATGGCATCAGGATTGGAGGAAGAATCATTAACAACCTGTGATACACTGATCACACTATTTTGCTTGCTGAAAGTGAGGATGACTTGAGGCACTTACTGATGAAGATGGAAGAATACAGTCTGCAGTATGGATTATACCCCAATATAAAGAAAAAAGATCCTCACAATGGGACTGATAAGCAGCATCATGATAAATGGAGAAAAGATTGAAGTTGTCAAAAAATTCACATTGCTTGGTTCTACAATTGACGCCAATGGAAGCAGCAGTCAGGACATTAGACAATGTATAGCATTGTTCAAGTAGGCTGCAAAGGAACTCTTTCAAGTACTGAGGAGCAAGGATGTCTTATTGAGGACTAAGGTGTGCCTGACACAAGCCATGATATTTTCAATTGCCTCATATGCATGTGAGTGCTGGACAATGAATAAGGAAGACCGAAGAAGATGCTTTTGAGCTGTGGTGCTGGCAAAGAATAATGAAGGAACCATGGACTTCTAAAAGAAGTAACAGATCTGTCCTGGAGGAAGCACAGCCAAAATGCTCCTTGGAATTGAGAATGGCCAGATTTTGTCTCACCTACTTTGGCCATGTTGTCAGAAGGGACCATTCCCTGGAAAAGGATGTCATGCTTGGTAAGGTGGAGGGTTGGTGAAAGAGAGGAAAGCCTTCAATGAGATGGATTGACATGGTGGCTGCAACAATGGGCTTAAGTATAGCAAGCATCATGGAACTGGTGTGGGACTGGGTGGTGTTTCGCTTTGCTGTGCGAAGAGTCGCTATGAGTCAGAAATGACTCGATGGCACCTAACAACAAGTGTTCAATGCATCAAAATCTATTCTTGAGATGGTCTCTGAATTCAGATGGGATATAATCAAGGTCATATTTTGGCTCTTTTGGACTTAAAACAAGTCTTCTGCTTCAACTTAAACTCGTATATGATCAACTGATGGTTTGTTCCACAATCAGCTCTTGGTCTTGTTTTGGCTGAGGATATTGAGCTTCTCCGTTACCTCTTTCCACAGATGTAGTCAATCTGATTCCTGTGTATTCCATCAGGTGAGGTCCACATGTATAGTGGCCATTTTTGTGGTTGAAAAAAGATATTTGCAATGAATAAGCACTGGTTTTGCAAAATTCTACCGTGTGATCTCTAGCATCATTTCTATAACCAAGGCCATATTTTCCAATTGCTGGTGATTCTTTTCTGTTTCCAACTTTTGGTTTCCAATGATCAGTAATAATCAACACAACTTGATTGCATGTTTGGTCAATTTCCAACTGGAGAAGTTGATAAAACTCACCAGCCACTCCTCAGAAGGAAGGTTGAGCAATCTACTTCCATAACGATACTGCCTCAGAAACCCAAAGAGGGGTCGTTGTGAGTTGGATCCGACTAGATCGCAGTGACTTTGCTTTGACTTTAGTGATTGGTGTGTAAATGTAAATACTCTTCCATTAACTGGTCTTCCTTATAGGCATACTTCTGACAGATCTTGAAACCTTCTTTGTGATGATGAATGCCACACCATTGCTCTTCAATTTTGTCATTCCCGGCACAGTAGATCATATAGTTGTCTTATTCAAAATAACCAAACCCAGTTCTTTTCAGGTCACTAATGCCTATGATGTCTATCTTTATACACTCAATTTCATTACTGACAACTTCTATTTTTCCTAGATTCTTACTTCACACATTCCATGTGTTCCATTCATACATTGTGATTGTTAATGAATGTTTATAGCTTTGGGAATGTTCTTCCCATTTTGAGTTATGGCATCAGCAAATGCAGATCTCAAAAGCTTTGCTCCATTCATGTCATTTAGGTCAACTCTACTTTGAGGAGGCAGCACTTCCCTAGTTCTATTTTGAGTGACTTCTGACCTGAGGCTCTCATCTTCTGGCACTTTATCAGATAGTGTTTCAGGGCTATTCATAAAATTTTCCAGTAATATAAAACTGCTATTCACAAGGTTTTCACTGGCCGATTCTTTGGGAAGTGTCTGGCCCCTTCCTTCTTCTGAGTCTTTCTTACTCTGAAAGCTCTGCTGAAACCTGTCCACCATGGGTGACCCTGCTACCTGTGGCACAGCCTCCAGCCTCACAGTCATAGGCAAGCCACCACAGTATGACAAACCGACAGATGAATGGTGGCTAATGTATATATCTATTAGTAAGGAGTTTGCAGATAATTAGTACAGGCTAAGAAGTATTAAATGCTGAAGAATGAAAATATATTGAAAGATGCAATAAGCATCAAAAGAAAATGGAAAGAAGACACAGAATCACTGTACCAGAAAGAATAGGTTGATGTCCAGCTATTTCAGGAGATAGCATATGATCAAGATCCAATGGTATCAAAAGAAGTCCAAGCTTCACTGAAGAAATTGGCAAAGAAACAAGGATCCAGGAATTGTCAGAATATCCATTTGCTGTTGTTAGGTGCTGTTGAGTCATCTCTGACTCATAGTGACTCTGTCTACAGCAGAAAGAAACACTGCCTTGTCCTGTGCCAGCTCCACGATCCTTGCTATACCTGAGCCCATCATTGTAGGCACTGTGTCAATCCATCTTCTTGAAGGCCTTCCCCTCTTTTATTGACCCTCCTTTTTACCAGGCATGATATCCTTCTCCAGGGAATGGTCCCTTCTGACAACATGTCCAAAATAGATGAAATGAAGTCTGGCCATTCTTAATTCCAAGGAACATTCTGACTGCACTTCTTCCAGGACAGATTTGTTAGTATTTTTAGCAGTCCATGGTACTTTCAGCATTCTTTGCCAACACAGCTCAAAAGCATCAACTCTTCTTTGTTCTTCCTTAATCATTGTCCAGCTCTCTCTCACATACAGATGAGGCAATTGAAAATACCAAGGCTTGTGTCAAGTGCACATTAGTCTTCAAGGAGATATCTTGGTTCTTCAGCACTTGAAAGAGGTCTTTTGCAACAGATTTGCCCAATGCTATACATCGTCTGATATCTTAACTGCTGCTTCCATTGGTGTTGATTGTAGAACCAAGTAATATGAAGTCTTTGACAACTTTAATCTTTTCTCAATTAATTATGATTCTGCTTATTGGTCCCGTTGTGAGGATTTTTGTTTTCTTTATATTGGGGTGTAATCCATACTAGGAGCTCTGGTAGCATAGTGCCTAAGGCACTTGGCTGCTACCAGAAGGCTGGCAGTTCAAATCCACCAGCCACTCCTCGGAAGGAAGGTTGGGCAATCCTCCTTCCGTAGTGATACTGCCTTGGAAACCCAAGGAGGGGTTGCTATGAGTCGGGGCCGACTCGATGGAAAACAGCAACAATCCATACTGCAGACTGTAGTCTTCAATCTTCATCAGTAAGTGCTTCAAGTCATCCTCACTTTCAGCAAGCAAAGTTTTATTGTCAGTGTATCACAGATTCTTAATGAGTCTTCTTCCAATTCTGATGCCATGCTTTTCTTCATATAGTCAAGCTTCTCAGTTTATTTGCTGGGCATAATGATTGAGTAAGTATGGTGAAAGAATACAACCCTGACACACTCCCTTCTTGATTTTAAACCGTGCAGTGTCCCCTTGTTCTGTTTAAACAACAGCCTCCTGGTCTAGGTACAGGTTCCTCATGAATACAATCAAGTGTTCTGGAATTTCCATTATTCTCAATGTTATCCATAATTTGTTATGATCCACACAATAGAATGTTTTTGCATAGTCAATAAAAGACAAGTAAACGTCTTTCTGGTATTCTTTGCTTTGAGCCAAGATCCATCTGACATCAGAAAAGATATCCTTTGTTCCATGTCCTCTTCTGAATCCAGCCTGCACCTCTGGAAGTTTTCTGTAAATAAATATACTGCTGCAACCATTTTTCAATTATGTTAGTAAGATTTTACTTGAGTGCAATATTAGTGATATTGTTCAATAAAGTCTACATTCTATGGGATCACCTTTCTTTGCAATGGGTACAAATATGGACCTCTTCCAGTCAGTTGGCCAGGTAGCTGTCTTCCATTTGACATAGCCAAGTGAGTGCCTCTGGCGTGGCATTCGTTTGTTGAAACATCTCAGTGGGTATTCCATTAATTCTTGGAGCTTTGTTTTTTGCCACTTTCTTCAATGCAAACTTGACTTCTTCCTTCAATACCACTGGATCCTGATCGTATGCCAGCTCCTGAAATGGACGAGCATTGACCAATTCGTTTTTGGTACAGTGACTCTTTTTATTCCTTCCATCTTCTTTTGATGTTTCCCGCATCATTCAGTGTTGTGCCCATGGTAACTTTCAATATTTTTTTCTTCATTTTTTTCAGCTTGAGAATTGCTGAGCATGTTCTTTCCTTTTGGTTTTCTAACTCCAGGTCTTTGCACATTTCATTATAATAATTCACTTTGTGATCTTGAGCTACTCTCTGACATCTTCTGCTCAGCTCTTTTATCTTGTCATTCCTTCCATTTGCTTTAGCTACTCTACATGTAAGCAAGTTTCAGAGGGTTTTTTTTTTTTTTTTAACATCTATTTTAGTCTTTTTTTCCTTTCCTGTCTTTTTAATGACCTTTTGCTTTCTTCATGGATAATGTCATCCCACAATTCCACTGGTTTTTGGTCATTGGTGTTCAATGCATCAAATTTATTCTTTTGATGGTCTCTAAATTCAGGAGGGATATATTCAAGGTCATATTTTGGCTCTCATGGACTTGTTTTAATTGTCTGCAGCTTCAACATGAACTTGCATATGAGCCGTTGATGGTCTGTTCCACAATCAGCTTCTGGCCCTGCTTTGGCTGAAGATATTGAGCTTTTCCATCACTTCTTGCCACAGATGTAGTCTGTACCCATGGAGATGTTTCAACAAATGGATGCAAGGCTGGAGGTGCTTACTCATCTTTGCCAAGAATTTTGTAAGATAGCTACCTCATTTTAAACCATGCAATATATCCCCTTGTTCTGTTCAAACAACTGCCTCTTGCTCTATGTACTGGTTCCTCATAAGCACAATAAGGTGTTCTGGAATTCTGATTCTTTGCAATTTAACAATAATATAACTAAATAAAACAGATGAACATCTTTCTGATATTTTCTGCTTTCAGCCAAGAGGCATCTGATATCAGTAATGATAACCTTTATTCCATGTCCCCTTCTGAACCCATCTTGAATTTCTGTCAGTTCTTGTTGATGTACTGTTGCAATTATTTTAAAATTATTTTCAACAAAATTTTACTTGCATGTAATATTAATATTGTTCGATAATAATTACATTCTGTTGCATCATTTTTCTTCGGCATCTCTTCTAGTCAGTTGGTCAGGTAGATTTCCTCCAAGTTTCTTGGCTTAAGCAGGTGAAAGCTTTCAACATTACATCTATTTCTTGAACCATTTCAATGAGTATTCAGTCAATTTCTTGGATTCTTATTTATCACCAATGCTTTCAGTGCCATTTGTAATTCTTCCTTCAATAGCATTGATTCTTAATCATATGCTGCCTCCTGAAATAGCTGAATGTTGAGCAATTCTTTTTGATACAGTAACTCTGTTTATTCTTTCAGTCTTCTTTTGATTCTTCCTGTATTGTTCCATATTCTACCCATGTTGTTGTTGTTGTTATGTGCCGTTGAGTCATCTCTGAGTCATAGCGACCCCTCCTTGGGTTTCCGAGGCAGTATCACTACGGAAGTAGATTGCCCAAACTTCCTTCCGAGGAGTGGCTGGTGGGTTTGAACCACCAGCCTTCTGGTTAGCAGTCAAGTGCCTTAGGTGCTATGCCACCAGAGCTCCCTTAGAATCCTTCAATACTGAAACTCGAGGCTTGAAGTTTTTCCTCAGTTCTTTCAGCTTAAGAAATACTGAGTATGCTCTTCCATTTGTTTTTCTAGTTCAGGTACTTTGCACATTTCGTTACAATACTGATGTCAGCAATGTTATCTCTGTTCCACATCCTCTCCTCAATCTGGCTTGGATTTCTGACAATTCCCTACTGATTTACAGCTGCAACTATTTTTTAATTATCTTCAGCAAAATTTTACTTGTGTGTGATATTCATGATATTTTTGGATAATTTCTGCATTCTGTTGGATCACTTTTCTTCTGAGTGGGCACAGATAGAGATCTCTTCTAGTTGGTTAGCCAGATAACTGTCTTCCATATGTCTTGGAATAAATGATTGTGTGCCTCCAGTACTATCTCCATATGTTGAAACAACTCAATAGATATTTCTTCAATTTCTGAACTGTTTTTCAACTCTCCATTTTGTGCAGTTGGAGTTTTTTCCTTGAATACCATCCATTCTTGATCATATGCTACCTCCTGAAATGGTTGGATATCAAATATTTTCCCCCCATACAGTGACGCTGTATTCCTTCCCTCTTCTTTTAGTGCTTCTTGTGTTACTAAATATTTTGCTCATAGAATCCTTCAATATTAGACCTTGAGGCTTGATGTTTTTCTTCAGCTTGAGAAATGCCAAACTTGTTCTCCTTTTTGCCTTTTTAACTTCAGTTCTTTGCACATTTATTAAAATGCTTCACTTTTTCTTCTAGGGACACCCTTTGAAATCTTCTATTCTGCTCTTTTACTTCATCATTTCTTCCATTTGCTTTAGCTATTCTCCATTCAAGAGCAAAGTTCAGGGTCTCTTCTGACATCCAATTTAATCTTTTCTTCCTTCCATGTTATTTTTAATGACTTTTTGCTTTTCTCATGTATGATGTCCTTGATGTCATCCCACAACTCATCTGGTCTTTTGTCATTGGCGTCCAATGTGTCCAATCTATTCTTCAGATGGTCTCTAAATTCAGGTGGGATATACTCATGTTCTTATTTTGGCTCTTGTGCACTTGTTTTAATTTTTTCAGCTCCAGCTTAAACTTGCACATGAGCAATTGATGGACTTCTCCATGATTGCCCCCTAGCATTTTCACACTGATGATATTGAGCTTCTCTATCATCTCTTTCCACAGATATAGTTTATTTGATTCCTGTGTATTCCATCTGGTGAGTTTCATGTATATAGTTGCCATTTACGTTGTTGAAAGCAAGGATTTGAAAAGAATAAGTCAATGATCTTGCAAAATTCTATCATTTGCTCTCCATCATTGCTTCTATCAATAAAGGCCATATTTTCCATATACCAATGTTTCTTCTTTGTTTCCAACTTTTGCATTCTAATCACCAGTAGTTATCAATACATCTTGATTGCATATTTGGTCAATTTCAGACTGCAGAAGTTGATAAAAATCTTCAGTTTCTTCATCTTTGGCTTTAGTTGGTTCATACATTTGAATAAAGTAGTGTTAACTAGTATACCATTCTATATAGCATGCTCATTGTTATGCCATATGTGATTGGAATAGGATATTAATCACCACACATTGAGTCACTATGTCAAGAGTGAAAAAACGTCATAAGGTAATTCTGATGTTATCAGTTCTACTTCAAAGTACATCTCCAGTCCGTCCACATCTCTTTGTCGCTATGGCCAACACTCTCAGCTAAATCCATTATCTCCATGTGGCTCACTGGAACAGTTCCTCTCATTCTTCTCTGCTGTATCTTCTCCTAATTCTAGTTCAGAGCTAGTCCTAGTTTTAAAAAGTGATTGAATCATACCACTTCTTTACTTAAATCTCTGTAATGACTTCAGCTCATCATGTCTTAAGTGTTACTACATAATCTGGTAGTATATCTCTTTAGCTTCTTTATACGCATTTACGTTTACTCTAGAGGCTCTTATCTTCTCTCTGTTTCTTGAATGCAGTTAGGTTTCTGCCAACTCAGGACTTTCCATGTGCTGGTTCCTCTGCCTTGATAGCTTTTCCTACAGCAACATTACCTTACTAATTCGTGTTTGTTCTTTATGTTTCAATTTAACAATTATATGACTATAACCTTCCCTCATTCTCTAATCAAAATCAGACCTCTTTTTTTCCTTTATAAATATCTGTTCTTTCTCTTCTTTTTAAATCACTTATTTCACCTGACAATTTCATATTTATTGTTGTGCTTATTTGTTCATTTTTAGCATCTCATTACACTCTGAGCCCTATGAAAGTGAAGGCAGTGTTGTTTTCCTAAATGCTGCATTTCTAGTGCCTAACCCAGTGCCCAACATGCAGTAGGTACTTAAAACAATGAACAAACATTACTGCAGCCTGAATGAATGAGCCAGGAAGCTGCGAGTTCCTTGTCAGTATACTTCAGATACAACAAACACACTTACCTGGAAGGGAAGAGTACAGCTTGCCTTGGCTCCTGCTCTTCCTCATTCCACTCCCCAAATGCTCAGTTAACTCTGAAGATTGAAAGCTAGCTCTTATTTCAAAGTTCAACTAAAGTACATCTCTTCTTTTCAAGCTTTCTTTAATAAATTTGTGGTGTAATAAGTTGTCATTTCTCTATAGCAAGTTTCTTTCATTTCTATCTTACATGTCTGCTTTATATCATATAGGTAGCCATTTACAAAATTATTTCTACATCTAATTTTTCTATTACTTGTGGGCAAAGGCTAGGTCTTATTCATATTTTAGTTTAATCTTAGAAAAACAATGAGAAGATATTGGTTGTTAATTAATCAATAGACTGAAGGAAAGTGATGGGCTATTTAACATCTCTTAAATTGACCTAGGATAGAGAGAGGCAAGGGAGAGAAAGTGGACACCTTGAAGTAGGTATCTGAAACACACAATCAAATTTCCTCCTGATAGGCTTTTGAGACAATTTCTTTATTAATACTGGAATAGCGAAAGAGAGCCAATGTATTTTATATTTTTCCCCAGAAAGAATTTGACTTCAGGAAAAGAAATATGAGTTATTCCCATTATGACAGATGCAATCAAAATTGGATTTGGTTTGAACTTTAAAGTGTGTGGGAGTGATGCTTAGAATTATTAAATAAATACTGATTCCAAATGTAAATTTAGACATAGAGTTATTGATTATTAAAGTTAGGATGGATCCTGGTGATTACCAACATCAATTTAGTCATCTGTTAAGTGAAAAACTTAATATCCGGAAAGGTTTAGAAACTTGCCTGCAAACAGAAATAGACAGCATTAATTCTACAAGGGACTTCCATAAGTCAATCTGAGAAGTTTAGAATAGTAAAGGGACTTTCTGAGAAACAATAGGCAAATGTATCTATCTACTTTTCTAAGATGAGAAATCATATTCCCCCTAAATTATCCATTATATGTTCTGCCCACAAATACTGATGTATTTGATTATGGGTAGTTTTTGGTTTTCCCTTGTTACCCTCCTGAGAGGGACCGGGTCTCCAGGAGCAAGGTAAGCATGGGCACAGCACAGAGTAGCAGGCCGGAAGAGCAGGAGAAAGGGGTAAAACCCAGGAAGCCAAAGAGAAGAGCAATCAGCCAAAGGG
>NW_006921885.1:466084-473317 GCF_000298275.1 Orycteropus afer afer | reverse complement strand
TCGACGAAAGAGGGGGAGGCCTTCAAGGAGATGGATTGATACGGTGGCTGCGATGATGGGCTCAAGTATAGCAGGGATTGTGGGGCTGGCGTGGGATCGGGCAGTGTTTCGTTCTGCTGTGCATGGGGTCGCTATGAGTCGGAAAGGATTCGACGGCACTTAACAACAACAACAACAACACATTATCCATATGTGCAGTGCAAACACTCGGGGAGATCAAGAAAAAAGTGTCTTTATTTTGAAAACATCTTTGCAATCTTAAAATTAAAATAGAAGTTTTTCCCTGGGCAAAAGGGGGAATTGTGACTCCTGGAGAGCTAATGAGAACTTCAGAGGGCAATGATAATATACACTCTCATTTCAGTGCAACTTGGAGTCTCCTGTAGCATTTGTGGATACTTGACTTATATTTAAAAAAATGTACAGAAGAGTTTCCTCAACTTTTCTCTTTTCCCACATTTCCTTTACCTTATAATAGCTAGAAACATGGTGAAGTGTACACTTGCAATCCTACTGTGTAAATACAGGTTTTTATCTCACATTCTTTATTGAAGAAGTGGAAAAACAAACATCTGAATTTTCCTTCTTGAATCCTCAAATTAAGTTGTTTTTGATTTATAAATTCTTGATGATTATTACTAATATTTTTTTTCCTTCTGTACCTCAGAACATTTGTATAACACAATGTTCTCCACTCTTTGTTAGAAAGGTCTTTAAAATAGGGCAATTATAAATTTAATTTCAACTGGATCAGGATTTTTGTAAAGCTCTGAGCTTCATTTTTGTTTTTCACTTAATCTATAAAGACCATGTGAAAATTTGCCTAAAGCTGTAGAAATAAGCACTTTGTAGAGGTAGTTCAGTACCGAAGTTTAAAAAAAAAAAGGGAAAAATTTTTTTCTTTATAACTCTGTGTTGGAAATTGCTTCTTACAACATGGACTTTAACCCTTTAGATTCCACTGGAAAGGAATTAATTTTGGAGAAATCAGAATGAACTCAGTATAAGACTTCTTCACTTATATGTTCCTTAAATTAGGTTTCACTTTATTTGTTCTCATAAGTTTATCCTACGTTCTTTACAGATTGGACATTCCAACCTCTAGCTATTTTGTCATGATTTGCATCCTTTCCTTTCGTTCTAGTCTATCTCATGGTGAGTTTGCACCCCAGTCAATTTGTATTTTCACACTTTAGGCTGAAATACAGTTCTGAGAATTTTCCCTAGCTGAATCCTAACTGTCAGTTAAATATTTTCCTTGCTTTAATTATGCAAAGTTCAGATTATTTTCAGCCCTAAATATGGTTTATTGTAGGTTTATTGTTCCCATTGGTGCTCATTGCTCATGGTATAATTGTTTTCCTTACTAAAGTTATGGGCTTGAATCATGGTCCTAACATCTAGTTATTTACAGGGAAAATGAAGATATAATATGAGAATCTGATCATCTGAGAAGAGAAACCAATAATTAGAGTGTGGAAAAGCTGACATTGCTCATAGAGGAACTTCTGCCAAAATAAAAACTTCAAAACTTATTTGCCTTTAAGTTTTCACTTACTCTACTGTTCAAAACAAAGGAAGCAGCAAGAGCACAGCTCAGGACTCTTAACTCCTCCTAGGAATATGCTGTTTCAATAACTTACCTAACACAGCCCGCATGTTTGTAGAGAATTCAAGAATGTGTAATTATCACTGATTTTGCTTATAAAATCTGTCATGAAACTATCATTTACAGAATCTGTGATAAAAAAGAAACAAAAATACACAAACCTCAAATGGAGGGGCTCTTTATAAGTGAAAAAGATAGGATTTTTCCTTCAAAGTTCATCCTGCTGAGATTTATACTTATTCTTCTTTTACCTCTTTTATAATTTATTTCCTTCCTGGTTTACTTGCAATAATACAATCCACACAGTTATTTGTATCAAAGTGTACCATTATTTGATAGTAGTTTGAATCAAATTTAGGGTAAAATGTTAGAGACTGACTACCATAAAGGATATCTCCTTTATGCAGGAGAGTGTCACTCATATAGTTGATATATTTAGAAGGTCAAATAACCTGTCCAATCTTAGAAACAGGCACAGAGTCTCATATTATTCAATTAGCTTAGTCCAATATGAAAACATAGTTCATTCATATACACATTCAACTTATTTGATGCAATTTCAATTGGGCAGCACTTTCCATGTCTAATAATCTGGAATCACTCTCCTTTATTATTAGTTCTTTCAACTTCCACACCAAGTTCATGTTCTAGCATTTATTCTACAAAGAAATATTTTGTATTTTTAAATTAGTAATGTTGAAATCCATCTATATGCCAGGCACTATGCCAGGTATTGAGGATTCAGTGGTGAGCAAACAGAATTGATCCTTTCTAAGAACTTGTAGCCTGATTGGGCAAGCATTCAAATAATATCATGAATAAGTAATTATTAATTTTTATTAGTATTTTGAAGGAAAAACACAGGATGCGTTCTTGGCTAGGAAGTGAAAATATGATGTGTTAGCTGATATTTGAAAGTTGAAAAAGAGTAAATTGGAGCTGGAAGGTAGAGAGGCTAATACTGTTGTTGTTTGCTATCGAGTCGGACCCAACTCATAGCGACCCCTCCTTGGGTTTCCGAGGCAGTATCACTACGGAAGTAGATTGCTCCATCTTCCTTCCGAGGAGTGGGTTTGAACTGCCAGCCTTCTGGTTAGCAGTCAAGTGCCTTAGGCACTATGCTATTAGGACTATGAAGCACAATATGCTTTCCCACAAGGTTGGAGAGAGCATGGTTTATTCAAGGAATAGAAAGAAGACAAAATTGTTGAAAGGAGAGAAGAACAAAGAGAATTGAAGGCATTAAAATTTCATTTAAAAAAAAATTCCAGACACAGTAAAAAAATTAATTGAAGGAAAACAAAACAAAACAAAACAAAAACTAGTTAAGCACCTATTGTAAAAGTCAAGAGAGATGATAGCAGATTGGACCAGGATGGAAGTGGTAGAGATCCCCAATGGTATTTGAGGATTAAAAATGAATAGATTGAGGACAGCTGAACTTTTCTCATAGTTTACTCGACTTCCAGATAGACTTTTATTTTTGTTTGTTACTGATTTGAATACCTCTCTGCAGCCAATGAATCCAGATTCATATTTATCTTCCCATGTATCCTGAACCATGCTATTTATTTGCTATGAGAGCGTATGAGTTTCTTGGGATACTTGATCACTCAGATTTTTATCCATGTCTTTACTTTAAATAATCATATTATTTCTAAACCTTCCCAGCTGACCTGTCTACAAAGGACCAAGTACTATTAGACACTGACCTCAGAAATAGAGCTAATCATTTGGGATGATAATTGGTAGCGTGTCTAGTAAGTCTGAAACACACTTAGTTTTTTCTCTGAATAAATATCTCTAAGGTACCAAAGACATTTTATGGATTAAGATGTTTGCTATACTGTTGTTCTTTAATAGCAAGAGGAGAAAACTAAAAACAGGAGAAAGGTTTAATAAGTTATGGTATTTTCATAATGGAATACAAAAATCATCACAACTGGAACAATAAGCAATATCACAATAAATGGAGAAGATTGAAGTAGTTAGGGACTTAATTTTACTTGGATCAATGATCAACACCCTTGGAAGCAGGAATCAAGATATCAGATGATTTATTGCACTGGGAAAAACCACTGCAAATGACTTCTTTAAAGCGTTAAAGAGCAAAGATGTCACTTTGAAGACTAAGGTGTACCAGAGCCAAGCCATGGTATTTCCTAAAGCCTCATGTGCATGTGAAAGCTGGAAAAAGAATAAGGAAGACTGAAGAAAAATTGATGCATTTGAATTGTGGTGTTAGTGAAGAACATGGAAAATATTGTGGACTGCCAGAAAAACAAAGAAGTCTGTCTTGGAAGTACAGTGAGAATATTGCTTAGAAGGGCAAATAGCCAGACATCCTCTCACATACTTTGGTCATGTGGTCAGAAGGGCCAGTCCCTGGAGAAGGATATTGTGCTTGGTAAAATAGAGGGTTAGTGAAAAAGAGGATGACCTTGAATGAGACGGATTGCCCCAGTGGCTGCAATGATGGGGTCAAGTATAGCAAATATTGTGAAGATGGTGCAGGATCAAGCAGTGTTTCATTCTGTTGTACATAGGATCTCTATGAGTCAGGACTAACTTAATGGCACCTAACAATAAATATTATAACCTCCACTTGTCTGTCAGTTTGTCATGCTGTGGTGGCTTGTGTGTTGCTGTGATGTTGGAAATAATGTTGCTGGTATTTCAAATACCAGAAGGGTCATCCATGGTAGACAGATTTCAGTGGATATTCCACTTAGATAGACTAGGAAGAAGGACATGGTAGTCTACTTCTGAAAGAACTGACCACTAAAAACCTTGTGAATAACAGTGAAATATTGTCTGATATAGTGCTGGAAGGTGAGCTCCTCATGTTGGAAAGCACTCAAAATATGTCTGGGAAAGAGCTGCCTCCTGAAAGTAAAGTTGACTTTAATGATGTAGATTAAGTAAAACTTTGGGATTTTCATTTGCTGATATGACATGGCTCAAAATGAGAAGAAACAACTGTAAACAATTATCAAAAATCAGAACAAAGAATGTATGAAGTATAAATTTAGGAAAATAGGAAGTTGTCAAAAATGAAAAAGAATGCATAAAGATGGATATCCTAGGCATTAGTGAGTTGAAATGGACTGGTTTTGACCATTCTGAATCAGACAACCCTATTATCTACTATACCAGGAATGAGAACTTGAAAAGCATTTACATTGCATTCATTGTTGAAAAGAACATCTCAAGATCTATCCTGAAGTGATCAGATAATATCCATACATCTAAAAGGAAGACTAGATAGTACTACTGTTATTCAAATTTACATACCAACCACTAAAACCAAAGATGAAGAAATTTAAGATTTTTCCCAACTTCTGTACTCTGAAATTGATCAAACATGCAATGAAGATAGATTGATAACCCACCAAAGAAAGAAGAGATAATGTCTTTAATATAAGATGCAGACAAAACTAGATATCCATTTGAAGAAAAATTAATCAAGATCCATACTTCACACCACAAACAAAAACTAACTCAAGATGGATTAAAGAATGAAATGTAAAACATAAAATTAAAATGCTCATCAGAGAAAAAATAGTGGCAAACTTAGAACCCACTGTCACCAAGTTGATCTGACTCATAGTCACCCCTATTGGGTTTCTGAGGTGGTTAATCATTACAGAAGTAGATTGTCCCATCTTCCTTCTGTGGAGCAGCTGGTGAGTTTGAACTGGTGACTTTGTGTTTAGTAATCAAATGCCTTAGGCACTGCATCACTAGAGCTCCTTAGCAGCAAACTAGGGGCCCTATTATATGGCATAAATAGATAATCCAACATTACTAAAAAGCTACAAACACCAGAAAATAAACTAGATGATTGGAACCTTCTAAAAATGGAAGTCTTATGCTTTCTAGACTTCACCAAAAGAGTGAAAAGTGATCCTACAGATTGGGGGGGGAAAAATGGCAACAAAATATCTGACAAGAGGTTTATCTCTAAAATTCAAAGAAAATTCCAACACGTCAACATGAAAAAGACAAACAATCCAATTAAAAAATGGGCAGAAAGCATAAACAGACACCTCACCAAGTAAGATATTCAGGCAGCCAACACACATGAAAAAATGCTTGCCATTAAAAAAACAAAACCAAACTCACTGCCGTTGAGTTGATTCTGACTCATAGAGAACCCCACTGGGTTTCCAAGGTAGTAAATCTATATGCAGGAGTAGATTGCCTGGTCTTCCTTCTGTGAAGTGGCTGGTAGGTTTGAACTGCCAACCTTCTGGTTAGCAGTCAAATATCTTAGACATTATACGACCAGAGCTCTTTTATTAGCCATTCCAAAAACACCAAACTCACTGCCATCGAGTCATGTCTGATTCATAGCAACCCCTCCTTGGGTTTCTGAGACGGTATCACTACAGAAGTAGATTGCCCAACCTTCCTTCTGAGGTGGCTGGTGCATTAGGCATTAGAGAGCTGCAAATCAAAACAATAATGAGATATCATTTTACCCCAGCAATAATAGTAAAGGTTGACAAGTCAGAAAACAACAAATGCTGGCAAAGGTGTGGAGAGATTGGAACTCTCATACACGGGCTGGTGGGACTATAAAATGACATAACCACTGTGGAAAACAGTATAGTGCTTCCTAAAAATTTTGGAAATAGAAATACCATTTGATCCAGCAATTCTGGTACTAGGAATACATACTAAAGGAATGAGAGGCAGGACACAAATAGATTTATGCATACTCATGTTCATTGCAGCACTATTCACAGTAGCAAAGAAATGGAAACAGCTTAAGTGAAACTGAGAAATGGATAAACGATGGTACATACACACATGGAATACTATGCAATCCTAAAGAAGGATGTAGATGTGGCAAAACACCACATGCATGACCCTGGAAGACATTACACTGAGTGAAATAAGTCAATCACAGAAGGACAGATATTGCATTAGCTCAGTATTATAAAAAGTCAAGGAAAGGCTTAGACATGGAAGAAAACTTTTTAAATTGGTTAGCAGGGATTGGAGGGGAAGGGACAGAAAACTGCTAGCCAAATTAGAGATATTAACTGGTTTGGATGAAGGGAAAGGCAATATACTAAAAGTGAGTGACTAGCACAATAAAACTAAGGAAAAGGAAGACATGAAGACATGCACAAAGGATACAGACAACAAAGGTAAACACCACTACATACACAATACTACATTATCAGTAATTACAAATATTAGGTATGAGTGGATACATAGACAGACAAAATCATTAGTCATGGGAAGGTGAAATGGATTATACTCATGACTATATATAGATTTGGCAGATGATCTTTCTACATACATATTTGCTTGTGCTAAAAGAATGTCCATAATTATATTATAGCTAATAGGGGGCAAAGTTATGATAACGTCTTAGCTACAACCTAACACCTTGAGAGAGTGAGTCACTGGGCCCATGGGCTCAGGACTGTAGCTGCAGGGCATACCAAGCTCAATTGTCATAATATATTACTCAAAAACATTGTTCTACATCCTACTATGGTGAGTAGCCACTGGAGTCTTAAAAGCTTGGAGTGCCCATGTAAGATGCAACACTTGGTCTCTCCTCATTCAGAGCAAAGAAAAGTGAAGAAAATCAAGGATGTATGAAA
>NW_006921885.1:448173-465927 GCF_000298275.1 Orycteropus afer afer | reverse complement strand
AGAGAGAGAGAGAGAGAGAGAGAGAGAGAGAGAGGAGAGAGACCAGATTTTCCAGTCTGATAGAGATTGGTGAAACCCCTGAATCTATGGCCCCTAGTCACCTTCAGGCCTGGAATTGAATTCACTTCTGTGGCTTAAATTTCAACCCAATAATAGATAGACCTAAGAGGTGAACAATTACAACAGGGAAGCACACGTCAACCATGAGGGATCAAAGGGGCAGCATGACATATTTGTTCACACTAGCATTAATAGCAAAGTTCAAAAAGACAGAAAATAACAAATGCTGGTGAAGATATGGAGAGATTGGGACTCTCATATGCTGCTGATAGGACTGTAAAATGATAAAGCCACTGTGGAAATTGATATGGCAAATCCTTAAAAAGTTGGAAATAGAAATACCATTTGATCCAGCAATCCCATTACTAGGTAAAAATTCTAAAGAAATGATAGGCAGGACACAAATAGATATATGCACACCCATGTTCATTGCAGCACTATTCACAGTAGCCAAAAGATGGAAACAACCTAAATGCCCACCAACTGAGGAATGGATAAACAAACTGTGGTACATACATATATCGCAAATACTTTTTTTTTCTAAATAAAAATTAATTTTCTTTAAATACCTTAATATCCCCTGAGACTATGGTCCTAAGCTCCCATGCCCAGTGACCCATTCCCTCAAGGTGTTTATTTATTTATTGTGATTTGAGTGCAACTTTACAGAGCAGAATTTATATTACATTCAACAGTTCATGTATATTTTGTTTCACTCCCTGATTACCATCCCCAACCCTAACCAACTCTGTTCCTCTCCCTTCCCTGTGACCCCACCACCCCTGTGCCCTTCTTAGTTATGCACTCCTGTCTGTCCAACTTTTCCTCGATGTGAATGCTGCCCCTCTGCTGCCTCATGGCTGATTGCTCCAAGGGGTGTATCTCTGTAGAGTAGGTGGGTTGGGTTGGGTATTCTGCATGTAAGTCTTTCTATGGTTGGGTTGAGAGCCAGTCCTTGGGAGAGAGTCTTATCCCAGGCCCTAAGTGTATCTCAGGGTCATAGCAAATACCTTTTATAAACAATATAAAATGTGACTATACATGTGGACCCCATCAGACAGAACACACAGGAATCAAATAGACTACATTTATGGGGAGGGATAATGGAGAAACTCAGTATCATCAATCTGAAAAAGGTCAGGGGCTGACTGTGGATAGACCATCAATAGCTCATATGCAAATTTAACTTAAAGCAAGTTAATGAGAGCCAAAACATGATCTTGACTATATCACACCAGAATTTAAAGACCATCTGAACATTAGATTTGATACTTTGAAGACCAATGACCAAAGACCAAACAGGTTGTGGGAAGACACTAAAAATACCATAAATGAGGAAAGCAAACAATTATTAAAAAGATAGGAAAGAAAGAAAAGATTAAAATGGATCTCAAAAAAGATTCTGAAATTTCCTCTTGAATAGAGAGTTGCTAAAGTGAATGGAAATATTGATGATGTAAAAAAGTGCAACAGAAGATTTCAAATGGTGACTTGAGAAGACAAAGTAAAGTATTATAATGAAATATGCAAAGATCTCAATTTACAAATGAAAAGGAAAGAACACCCTTGGCATTTCTCCAGATGGAAGAACTGAAGAAAAAAATCAAGTCTAGAGTTAGAATATTGAAAGATTCTGTGGGCAAAATATTGAATGACACTGGAAGCATCAAAAGAAGGTTAAAGTAATACAAAGAGTTACTCTACCAAAAATAATTAGTCAACATTTCATGAGGCAGTATATAATCAAGAACCAATGGTATTGAAAGAGGAAGTCCAAGCTGCACTGGAGGCATTGGCAAAAAACAAAGCTCTAGGTATTGATGGAACACCTATTGAGACGTTTCAACAAATGATGCACTGCTGAAAGCACTCACTTTTAAATGCCAAGAAATTTGGAAGACAGCTATCTGGCCAATTGACTGGAAGAGATCCATATTTGTGGCCGTTCCAAAGAAAGGTAATCCAACAGAATCCAGAAATGATCAAAAAGTATCATTAATAACACACATAAGTAAAATTTTACTGAAGATAATTCCCTACATTGACAGGATATTGCCAGAAGTTCAAGCCAAATTCAGAATTGGATGTTAAGCACTTCCTGATAAAGATCAAAGGCTACAGCCCTAATATCTATTTCATCTCAGCATAACAAAACCAAAAATCCTTACAATTGGACCAATAAGCAAACTCACAATAAGTACAGAACAGTTTGAAGTCTTCAGGGAATCCACAATCAGTGCCCATGGTCAGAGAAGTCATGAAATAAAAGGATGTATTGCATTGGGCAAATCTGCCACAAAAGAGGTCTTTAAAGTGTTAAAGAACAAAGATGTCACTTTGAAGACTGAGTTCGCCTGACCCAGCCATGATATTTTCAATTGCTTCATTTGCATGTGAAAAGTGGACAGTGAATGATGAAGACCACAGAAAACTTGTTGCATTTGAATAATGGTGTTGGCAAAGAATATTGAATATACAATGGACTTCTAGAAGAACAAACAAATCCATCTTGGAAGTAATACAGCCAGCCTCCTTAAAATGAGGCTGGTGAGACTTGTTGTTGTTGTTGTTATGTGCCGTCAAGTCAGCCCTGACTCATAGCGACCCCTCCTTGGGTTTCCGAGGCAGTATCACTACGGAAGTAGGATTGCCCAACCTTCCTTCCGAGGAGTGGCTGGTGGGTTTGAACCGCCAGCCGTCTGGTTAGCAGGCAAGTGTCTTAGCCACTATGCTACCAGAGCTCCCTGGTGAGACTTAGTCTCTCGTCTCTCATATTTTTGTCATGCTATCAAGAAGGACCATTTTCTGGAGTAGGATATTATGCTTGGTAAAGTAGAGAGGAAAAGTAAAGGAGAAACCCCTCAATGAGACGGATTGACACAGTGGCTGCAGCAATGGGCTCAAGTATAGCAAAGATTGTGAGGATGGCACATGACCAGGAAGTGTTTTGTTCTGTTGTATAAAGGTTCGCTATGAGTCATAGCTAGGTCAGCAACACCTAACAACAACAACAACAACAAAGAAGAGCATCATAGAAAAAGAGGAAGACCCTCAATGAGATGGATAGACACTGGCTGGAACATTGAGCTCTCATATAGCAATGATTGTGAGAATGGCATAAGACCAGGTGGTATTTTGTTCTGTTGTACACAGAGTTGCTATGAGTTAGAACTGACTGATGGGATCTAATAGCAATGATATTATATGGATCCCTGATGGTGCAGTGATTAAGCACTTGACTGCTGAACAAAAGGGCAGAGGTTTGAACCTGCTAGTGGCTCCATGGGAGAAAGATGTGGCAGTCTGCTTCTGTAAAGTTTATTCCTTGTAAGCTCTATGAGGCAGTTCTACTCTATCCTTTAGGGTGGCTATGAGTTGGAATAGATTTTATGACAATGCTTTTGGTCTTATCTTCATTTCCATTGTACAGATAGGGTAAATACAACTAAGAATCATTCAGTAAGTTTCCCAGGAGCACTCAATTAGCAAGGAATATAGCAAGCACCCTGGGTGGTGTGAAGTTTAACATGTTAGGCTGCTAACTAAAAGAATGCAGGTCTTGGTGATGTACTTATGAATCAAATCAGCTACTGAAAACCTTGTAGAGCACACATGGGGTTGCCATGAGTCAGGTGTGACTCAAAGGCAACTTGTTGGTTGGTTGGTACAGCAAGCATTATACACTAGTCTTTTGATCTCTAAGCCTATTACTTTCTAGTATGCCACTCCAAACCAAACCTTTTGCTGTCAATTTGATTCCTACTCATAGCAATTCTATAAGACCTTTTTTTTTTTTTTTTGTATTTAGAAAACATGTAGCATGATATTTCTTTTTCTTATTATTCTCTGAAACAGGAAACATTTTCTATAAAATATACTCACTGCCGTTGAGTAGATTCTAACTCACAGTGACCATTTTTAGGACAGAATAGAGCTGCTCCATTGGGTTTCCAAGGCTATAAAACTTTACAGAAACAGAATGCCTCATCTTTCTCCCACGGAACAGCTGCTGGGTTCAAACTGCTGACTTTTTGATTAGCAGCTAAATGTTTTAACAACTATGCCACTGGAGTTCCTTCATATAAAATATAGGTTACTATATTTCATATGTTGTTTTATTTTATTTTTAAAGTTTGAATCAATTTTGACAATTAATATGTTCTAAAAATTGTTCATTCTTTCTGAATTTTAAAATATGTTGGTGTTAAGATATTTGGAATGTTTTCTTCTGTTTAAGAACATCTCTAGTGTATTTGTGGCTCATAAACACTATTTTCTTCCAAATATTGTAAATTTATTTCTTATCTCATTCTCTTGCATAGGCTCATTGATGGTGTGTTTACTTCATGCCTTTTTCTCACCAAAGATTCATTTTTGTTCTAGTTGATCTTTGCCTTTAAAATAGTTTTCTATTTTATTAATTATGCTGCTAAAATTACATTTTCTTTTCAATTTCTTTATAATTTTATGTTTCAGTTCTTACTTTTTCAGTGGTAGTTAAGGTTGTATGTCAACTTGGCTGGGCTTGGTTGAGTGGCTGGGTAGCTGGAGGTAGTTACTGCTCATGATGAGACTGGCAATCAACTCCATGATAGAATCTGCCATGAGCAGCTAAGTAGCTGCTTTAGGGATGTGGTCTGCTTCCAGTATATAAGGTGAAGCCTTGGGGAACAGTCTCTAGCTTATGGTATGCTTGAACCCTGCATGTAGCCGAGTCATTGTTCAGCAGCTTGCCATGCTCTGTCATTCCTGGGACTTTCAATGTACTTGAATTAGTGGCCTGCCATGTGGTTTGGTAATATTGGGACTATGCCTTTTCACTTGTCAGTCTTGGGTTTGTCATCCTCAGCAGCCAGCACCTGTCTGAGTGGAGAAAATCCTCTAGCTCCAGTGGACCAGGAGCAAGAGGCAGAGCTGAAGCTCAAGGCTGAGGGGCTTTCACCCAGCCCCTAGAGCCTGGCACTTTGAACTTGGACTTAAAGCCTCCAAACTGTAAAAGAATAAACTCCTTTTTGTTAAATTCATCCCATTTGTGGTATCTTCTTGTCAGAGCAACACTAGGTAACCAGAACAGTTGTGTATAAATGTGATTTTTTTTTGATTAAGACATTTTAAGTTATGTAAAATTTTTGACACTAATTTAGCAGCGTCACAAAGTTTTATTATATAATTTTCCCATTTTTTTCAATTCTTAGTATTTGTAAATTCTATCATAATTTCTTCTTTTATTCATAATTTACTATAATACTCATTTAGTAAGCAAAAATGACACTGTTCTTTCCTACTAGTCCCCAGTATATTTTGTGGAATGAGTCCCCTGCTCCCCCCTAGAGATGAAATTTCAGACCAGTAGCCTTTTCTTCTGTCCACTTGAAGATAATGAAAATCTCTAGAGGCTAACAGTCACAGTTAAGTTCAACAGTTTCAACATTTTCCATTAGTCTAATCAAACTCCAAATTCTTACCCAAACTAAAATTTCTACCCTTTCCCATTTTGAGCCTATTTCAGCAGTAGTGAAGTTGTTGTGATCAGACATTGTGATCTGTTTTATGTAAATGATTTTGAATCCTTTGAGATTTCCTTTTTGACCTAGCCACTTGATAAACTATTATAAATTTTCCTTGTATTGATGAAAATAATGTGTAATATTTATAATCTACTATTCCTTTATTTGGAGCTCTGGTGGCCTACTGCCTAAGGCATTTGACTGCTAACCAGAAAGCTGATGGATCAAACCCACCAGCCACTCCTTGGAAGGAAGGTTGGTCAATCTTCTATAGTGATACGTAGCCTCGGAAACCCAAGGAGAGGTCACTATGAGTTAGATCTGACTTGACAGCAGTGTTTTATTATTATTTTTTTTAATTCCTTTATTTATGTATAATTAGAAAGAGCTTGCCAGTTGTGTTAACTTACGTAGACTTTTAGCAAAACTGATGAGAGAGAGAAGTTTAGAAGATAAAGGGATACAATTAAGGAAATAAGAATATTGCAATAAAAATAGCATATTATTTAGATCCATATGTTGAGTAATATCTTTTCTACCTTATTAATCTTTTTAGAGCAATTTACATATCCCTGTAAAAATTGTTGATTTTTAAAATTTCTCTTTGCAGTTTTTCTTTTTTCCTTTACATATTTTGAAACAATGTTTATTGGTGCAAATTCATGATCATGATATGTACTTTGTGGATTAGTCTTTAATTATCACTTAATTCCTTCAGTAGAATACTGTTTTATTCCAGAATATGCTCCCACCCCATGCATATTAGCTATTTGGTACTACGTTAGCAAAACCTGTTGATTTTCATCCTTGTGTAATAGCTCTCATTCTATCTTAGGTCAGCTAAGATAATGATAATGCCTTGGTTTGAGTCAACTGAAAGGAAAATCCCTTAATTATTTTCATGATATTTGGATTCAAATCTTACTTCAACACTTATTTATGTACTTTTGAGGGATTTATTTTAAATTTTCTAGTTTTAATTTCTTCCTACATAGGAATAGTAATATATGAATTTTCTATACAATTTTAAAATAAATATCAAAAGACATAATGTAAAACGCACTACACAAGGGGAGTGGTGGCAGTGAATTTTTTTCCCTTCCTATTTTAAATCTATATGTAGAAAATGAAACTCTTTGATAAGATTATATAAGGAAGATAATTTCCAGGATAAAACAACTTCTAATTGTGAAAATAAATGTTTGCTTTATATATATACATGTTATTTAAAAAGTTTATTGATTAACTAAAACTATTTATCACAGTGTATCACATGTATTCAGAGCAAAATAAGCAATATTAAAGACTTTGCATTTATATCCTGTTTATATCATATCTTGCCATGCATAAAATATACTTTGTTAATTGCTTTTCTTATTTATGAACAACAACAAAAAAAAACTGTATCGAGATACTTCCAAGTAACAGACAGTGTGAAAACCACTCTAAAGACAATGTTATCTCCTTGTCTTGTATTCTAATATGATAATCAGGTATGCAGTTGTTGTTAGGTGCCCTGCAGTCAATTCCAACTCATTGTGACCCTATGCACAACAGAATGAAACCCTACTCTGTCCTGCCCCATCCTTATAATCTTTGGTATGCTTGAGCCCATTGTTGCAGCCACTGTGTCAATCTATCTCTTTGAGAATCTTCCCCTTTCTCTCGGATCCTCCACTTTACCAAGCATGATATCCTTCTCCAGGGACTGGTCCCTTCTGACCACATGACCAAAGTAAGTGAGACAAAGTCTGGCCATTCCCGCTGCTAAGGAGCATTCAGACTGCACTCCTTCCAGGGTAGATTTGTTCGTTCTTCTGGGATTCCATGGTATTTTCAGTATTCTTCCCCAATACCATAATTCAGAGACATCGATTCTTCTTCAGTCTTGCTTATTCATTGTCCAAGTTTCACATGCATGTAAAGTAATTGAAAATACCATAACTTGGGTCAGATGCACCTCAGTTTTCAAAGTGATATCATTCTCTTCAACACTTTAAAGAGGTCTTTTGCAGGAGATTTGCCCAGTGCAATACAATGTCTGATTTCTTGACTGCTTGTTCCATGAGTGTTGATTGTGGACTCAAGTAAAATGAAATCTATGACAATTTCAATCTTTTCTCCATTTACTGTGATGTTGCTTATTGGTCCAGTTGTGAGGATTTTTGTTTTCTTTATGTTGAGGTATAATCTATTCTGAAGACTATAGTTTTTGATCTTCATCAGTAAGTACTTCAAGTCCTCTTCAGTTTCAGCCAACCAGGGTAGCGTCATCATCATATGGCAGGTTGCTGATGAATCTTCTTCCAATCCTGATGCTGCATTATGCTTCATGTAGTCTAGCTTCTCAAATTATTTGCTCAGCATACAGATTGAATAAGTATTGTGAAATTATACAACCCTGATGCATGGATTTCCTGATTTTAAGTCATACGGTATTCTCTTGTTCTATTTGAACAACAACCTCTTGCTTTATGTACAGGTTCCTCATGAGCACAATTAAGTGTTCTGGAATTCTTATTCTTATCAATGTTACACATAATTTTTTTATTATGCACCCAGTAGAATGCCTTTGCATAGTCAGTAAAACAAAGATAAACATCTTTCTGGTCTTCTTTGCGTTCAGTTAAGATTGTTCTGACATCAGAAATGATATCCCTCATTCCACATCCTCTTTTGATCCTGGCTTGGATTTTTTGAAATTCTTTATTAATGTACTACTGCAACTATTTTTGAATTCTCTTCAGCAAAATTTTACTTGTATGTGATATTAATGATATTGTTCAATGATTTCTGCATTCTGTTGGATCACATTTCTTTGGAATGGGCAAAAATACAGATCTTTTCCAGCTGGTTGGCCAGGTAGCTGCCTTCCAAATTTCCTGTCATAGATGGGTAAGAGCCTCCATAGCTGCATCCATTTGTTGAAACATCTCAGTGGGTATTCCATAACTTCCTAGAGCCTTGTTTTTCACCAATTCCTTCACTGTAGCTTGGATTTATTCTTTCAATAGCATTGGTTCTTGATAATATACTACCTCCTGGAATGATTAATCATCTATCAATTCTTTTTGTACAGAGATTCTGTGTATTTTCCAGTTTCTTTTGATGCTTCCTGCATAGTTCAATATTTTGCACTTAGAATCCTTCAATAATGCAATTCGAGGCTTGAAATTTTTCTTCAGTTCTTTTAGTTTGGGAAGTGCTGAGCATGTTCTTCCTTTTCTGCTTTGTAATTCAAGGACTCTGCACCTTTCATTATAATGCTTTATTTTATCTTCTTAAGACACCCTTTGAAATTTTCTGTCCAGCTTTTTTTTTTCTTCTCAGCATTCCTTCCCCTCACTTTAGATACTCTCTATTCTAAAGCAAGTGTCAGAGTCTCTTCTGACATTCATTTTGTTCTTTTCTTCCTTTCCTGTCTTTTTAATGACCTTTTGCTTTTTTCATGTGTGTCATCCCACAACTTGTCTGTTCTTCAGTCACTAGGGTTCAATGTGTCAAATATAGTCTTCAGGTGGGACATACTCAAGAGCATATTTTGGTTCTTATGGATTTGTTTCAATTTTCTTCAGCTTCAATTTGAACTTGCATAGGAATTGATAATATGTTCCACAATCAGCTCCTGGCCTTGTTTTGACTGATGATATTGAACTTCTCCATTGCTCTTTTGACAGATGTGGTTGATTTGAGTTGTGTGTATTCCTTCTGGTGAGGTCCATGTGTATAGTCACCATTTATGTTGTTTACAAAAAGTATTTGCAATGAATAAGTTGCTGGCCTTGCAAAGTTCTATCATGTGATTTCTGGCATCATTTCATCACCACAGCCATATTTTCCAACTACCAGTGATTCTTTATTTCCAACTTTTGCATTCCAATCACCAATAATCATCAATACACCTTGCTTGCATGTTTGGTCAATTTCAGACTACAGGAGTTGATAAAAAAAATCTTCAATTTCTTCATCTTTGGCTTTAGTGGTTGGTGCATAAATTTGAATAATAGTAGCATTAACTGGTCTTCCATGTAGCTGTATGGATACCATCCTACCACTGACAGCACTATACTTCAGAATAGATCTTGAAATATTCTTCGTGATGATGGATGCCATGCTATTTCTCTTCAATTTGTCATTCCTGGCATAGTCCATCATGTGATTATCTGATTCAAAATGGCTAACACCCATCCATTTCAGCTCACTAATGCCTAGGATATCAAACTTTATGTGTTCCATTTCATTTTTGACAACTTACAGTTTTCCTACATTCATACATTGTACACTCCATGTTCCAATTATCAATGTGTGTGCAGCTTTTCCTTCCCATTTTATGTAGTGTCCCATCAGCAAACGAAGGTCGTCTAACCTGTTATATCAGACAGGTATAGGGATTTAGAATTACAATGCAATACAATATATGTTATAGCAGAGACCCCTCCATCTACAAATAATTTATGTCTATACATTTATTGTCTATACTTGCTCTCTGTACTTTATCTCTCTTAAACGCAATCTACTTATGATTTCACCCTCATCAGTCCACTGAAACTGTTCTTGTCAACTTCACCAATGATTTCTATTGCTAAACAGTATCTTGGTGTTCATCTTAGTTGATCATTTAACCATTAGCATCATTTAACATACCTGTCATGTTCTTGAAGTACTTTCTTTCCTTAGCTTCTGAGACAAAATCTTGAATCTCTTCATTCTCCTATTTTCCTCCTTTTTTCTTGGTATCATTTGCTGTTCTTCTTATTCTCCCTGATCCCTAAATTTTGGGATATCCCAGGGCACAGTCCTCAGTCTTCTTCCCTTTTCTATGCATACTCACTCATTCTGATGGTGATCTCATTCTGTCTGTGGTTATAAATATAATTTTTTGCTAACTACTGCCAAATTTATATCTCTAGCCCAGGAACTCCATACTCACACATCCATCCACCTAATTTATATCTCCACTTGGACATCTGCTTGTGTCTCCAACTAAATACATCCAAAGGCAAAATTCTAATTAATCAGTGTTCCTCCCATAATCTTCCCCCATCTCAATAAATGACCCCTCTCTCTTTCCTTTTCCTCTGGCCAAACAAACCTAGAGTCATCTTGGACTTTCCTCTTTCTCTCACACTCTACATTTGATCATCAGTAAATCCGATTGCATCTACCTTTAAAATCTATCAGGATTATTGCTCACTTCCCCCTCTGCTAAAACTCCAGTCAGAACAACCACCATTTATTTCATGAACTGATTGCAACTGGCTCCTCAGTGGTCTCTCAGCTTCCAACCCTGCACCTCCCCATTATCTTCCCATCACAGCTGCCAGATGTTATTTTCAGAAGGTAAGTCAGATCATGCTACTTTTCAACTTAAAATTTTCTAATGGTCCTTACTATGGGTAACAGGTCATACATGATGGAATGTCCTACTGTTTACTTTGCTACTCTTGGCCTCAACTACTCTCCTTTCATTCATGATTCCAATGAAGCACACACATAAAAAATGCCAAAACTATAAAGATTTTGTCTCAAAGATATAGAAAAAGAAAGGCTTTTGTTGTTTTATTTTACTTTGCTTTACTTGTATGTATTTTCTTTTTTCTCTGAGAGCAGAAAACCACTTGAATCCTTAAGTATATTATTAAACTTCCAGATATTTTCATGAGCTTCCTTTGGTACTAAATGAGCTCCTAAAAATGAGAATAAAAAATGAAGTAATTTCCTTATTGATTGGTACTACAAATCAATGGGGAAATATGGCCTACGTAATAAACACTGTAAAGATAATTACCTAGAAATTTGAAGAGGAAAAAAAAAAAAAAAAACGTACCCTTTTAGTACTTTCTTCAACAACAAATTATATTACAAATAAAAGAGATTATTAAATGTAAAAAATAAAGTTATAAGAATGATATAAGAAAATACAGATGAATATAACATATTTTAAAATACATAGTATGGAAAGCCAGATAGGAATGCAAGTCAGATTGCATTAAGGAGAGAGTCACAAATTTGTCTATGTAAAAATCCAAATCTTCAGTCCTACATCTAAAAACTGCTAAAATAGATTTCACAAACTGAAAAATATTTCCTATCCATTTGAGGCGAAAGTTTAACATCTTAAATATACAAAGAAAATCTACAAATCAGTAATAAAATGTGTGGACCTCAATAGAAGAAAAAGGGGCAAATGATAAGAAATATGCAAGTCATAGAAGAAAAAACTAAAATTAACATATAAAACATGTTGATTTTCATTAGTGATCAAAGGATGCAAAGAAAAATAATGATATGCCTCTCTTAACCTTTCTTAATAGGAAAAGATTAAAAACATGACACTATTCAAGGAGCAGTTTCATTTTTGGAAATGATGTATATTGGCTCTAGTAATTTCTGAAACGCAGTTTGCCAATAGATATTAAAATGTTAAAAGTGCATTATTTTGTTATCAAGAATTTTGACTATTAAGAATTTAACTTAAAGATGTAATCAGACAGCTTTTAAAAAATGTGTATATAGAGATTCCACTGTGGTGGTGGTGATGATATATTGAAAATGGTGACACAGCCTTTTCGTGTTGTTAGTTGCTATCGGCTGTGACTTTTTTCAGAACAGATTGCCAGGTCTATCTGCTGAGGCACTTCTGATTGGGATTGACTTGCCATATTTTTGATTAATAGTCCAGCACTTAATTATGCAAGGACTCCTAATGGAAAAAGCTTAAGTATCATTAACACAGCATTGCTCAAATTTTGGTATACTCATATGGTGGGAATGTGTGCCGGTGCCAATAATTGATGTGAAAATGCTCCATGACACACTTACTGTTAATGGAGGGAAGAAAAAAAATGCAAGTTTCAAAATAGCATACATATGATTTCTACCACCAGTTAGGAATTCAATGGATTTTCTTCCCTTTACTTCAGAGTTTCTTATACAGTTTGAATTTTCTATGTATGATTTATCCTTTACAAACAGACGAAACAATAAGTATCTTTTCATTTGAAAAAAGGAGTGGAGTGTTAGCAATTTCTGTATGTCCAGAGGGTCACTTCTGTCTGTTGGTAACTTCTTCAATTCCTCATTGTGGTCTTACAAGAGTCTATCTCCCTTTGGATTGATTGAAGTAGATCATCATTTTAAAAATCATTTCCCTCATTTGGGAGATGATGTGTTCCTTTAAGTTCTCCATAAGCAGAACCTGAGACAAGGACATGAGTGAAAATGGATTGGTAGACATGATCTTAGGAAAGTAAAGGAATATAGGACTGAGGAAAGTGATAAAAGGGAAGAGCAATGCCCAAAAGGATGCGTTACTGAGCTTGCTACTATTGCGAGTCGGGGAATGGCTCTGCAGGGACCTCTGAGAGGCTATCCGTCTAAAGCATGGATGGGAGGGGCTTGGACAATTATCCATTGATACATTACTCGGTTGGATGAAGATTTTCTCAGGAGTAGTAGTTCCCTAGAGTATCTGAACTACACCTGCCAGTGGTCTGTGGTGATCTCCACAACTTTAGAAAAGTCCTTGGAAGGCTCTATAGTTCCTCCTGCAAATATGCTGGCCCATCAGAGCACTTTGCTATGACCTGACATGTTGCAGTCTAGTGGTGGACAAGCTCAAGTAACAGAATCTGCTCCATATGCTACTCTGAATGAGCAGCTCCAGTTACTATTCAAGACAACTAAGGTTTATTATCTGGTATGGCATTTTATTTCTTCTAAGCAGCCCTATTTATTTTCAACCAGAGTTATCAAAGCATTCTTTAACTGATTATATTCCTGAGGACAATCATAAGAATGTGTTCTTAACTCAAAAGATGATAATCTATGTCAAATTGATTCTGCTTTAATATGTTCTTTCTCTTTTCATCCACACTCACTTACAGAAATCCAATTCAGTTCCTATATTCATCTTAAAAGCAAAAAAAAAAAAAAAACAGAAATAGAAAAATAACACTTGGTCACTCATGGAAGAAAATTGAGCAATATATGTAGTGCATTTTCAGCTCAGTGCATTGTATACTTATGGAATAAAAGACAGTAACCATGATAATGGAAATAAACGTTACATTTTATTGATACTTCCACTGTGATAGATTCTGATAAGCCCTATATGTGTATTATTTCTAATCCTTACTCTTATCCTTCAAGTTAGATATGATTATGATCCCATTTTATAAATGTAGAAATTGAGGGCCACTTTTTCTCAACTTCGTTATTTCTTCAGTGCTGGTAGTTTTGTTCTTCCAAATATCATCCCACATGTTGTTTAATTTAATAAACATTATGCACCTAAGATGTGTGAGGTAAAGTAAATGAATAAGCTACATTTTTTTTTCTTTAGAGCAAGACTGTCTTGGTTTTACTATTTTAAATTTAACTCATAAATTAATTTATTCAATTTGAGAAAAAAATGCAAATAACTCATTTGCAGGCATCAAGTGAATGGTAGGAATGCATCACCTTAAAGGTCCATGCCAAGTCTGAGAATATGATTCTTAGAGAGTCTCAGTTTATGTTTTGTAGATTCCTAGAACTCTTCTGAGATATATGAGAGGCCACCAGGAAAATGAGGTAGATCTTGGGGTGGTTTTTCAGGTTCTCCAATTACTGCTTCATGTAGAACAGCTCCAGTTTCATTTGTTTTATATAGTGGTTCCATATAAGATGCATGTTTACAAATCTGAAATTCAATGATAAGGTAATAAGTACTACAGTAGTTTAGAGAACATCTAAAACCTCCATCAAGTGTTCTAAATTTGTCTTCATCTCTTCCTGTTTAGGAGCCCAATCATAACAAAATGAGTCTTCCACATTTAAGCCCCTTCTCCTTTGCTTTGTGGTCCCTTCCTGGATTACAGAATCACATAGACCCATGGGCAGCAGGGTATCACAATGTTTTAATGTTAAGATATTTAAAGCCACTATTTGCTACTATTTGTTTGACATTGAATAATTTATTCAAACTCTTTGTACATCAGTTTTCTTATCTGTAACCTAGAGATGATAATAGTACTTTTGCAGTGTTGTTTGAAGGATTAGATGAGTATAAAACAGGTACCTCTTAAATGGTAAGTAACTACTAGCTATAATTATTAAATATCTGCCTGATTATGAGTGTCATTGTGAATAATACCTAAGATATTTAATGCCTTCTCTCCTCTATGACGTGACAATAAGTCTATCTTCATTAAACTTCTGTACACTGCAGTTTCAGTTGTTGTTGTTGTTGTTATGTGCCGTCGAGTCGGCCCCGACTCATAGCGACCCCTCCTTGGGTTTCCGAGGCAGTATCACTACGGAAGTAGGATTGCCCAACCTTCCTTCCGAGGAGTGGCTGGTGGGTTTGAACCGCCAGCCTTCTGGTTAGCAGTCAAGTGCTTTAGCCACTATGCTACCAGAGCTCCTTCAGTTATCACCTACCAATTCTTACTTTCTGGCCACATGGCATATGATTTGTACCCTTTACCAATGAGGTTTTTCATTCCTTTGCCTTCTCTGTGTTGTTTTTGGGACTACTGGCATTGATAGCAGCAATGTTGAATATCTTAGGAAATATTATTTCCTTTTTTTTTATATGTGTAATAAAGTATAGGATTTATTTTAATATCTTCCTTATAATTTATTTTTTGTCATTATATTTATAAATATCTGAGAAATTAAAACAACAATACTTTCAAATTATATTAAACCCCTAAATTGATGGACACAACTTCCTGTGTAACTGCATTTAATACTATTGTGGTCTTAATTTAGATGACTACTGATCTCTGTATTATTTTTTCTGGCTTCTGTCTTTTAGTCATTTTTCTCAGGTACTTTTTTTTCACCTAAAAATATGATCCTTCAAAAAGAAATTTGTTGTAGAGGGGCTGGATTTGCTTCATATGGGCAATTTAATGGAAGGTCTCTACCTGAGAGAACAGCTTGGTGATTGCTTAGCAATAATCAGTATGTCTTCAGTTGAAGCTTTCATCCACAAGAAGAACAAATATATCTATTTTATAATGTTTAAATGTTTTGCTTAAGTGATTGAAAGTTCGTTTTATTGGACTCCAGGTGTGATACCATTGTTTTGGCCTCTTGGGTTTTCACATTGAGTTTCTGAATGAGACTGATGGGCTTTACAGAAACACTGCTGTTTATTTCTTACTTCTGAATAATCAGTGACACAATGGAATAAAATTGCTCTACTATTTCTATTACAGAATCATATTTCAGAGCCTGCTTACCTTTCCATATATAATTAATCTCCAGAGAAAAGAGATTTTTGTCAACATAAGGACTTGGTCTATTGGATTTGGATTTTCAAACCACTCAAAATTCTTCTGAAATGTGCTTGAATTAATTAAAATGAGGTCTCTTATTTATAGTCTTATTACATATTTCTTGAACTATTCTTCCTAAATCTATGCTTTTGTTTCTGAAATCAAATTGATTATAAGTTTTTTTTTTTTTTGAAGATAATATAATTGTTTAAGATACATTCATGTGGTTTATTTATTTATTTATTTATTTTTGATCCCGCTACGCACACAGATTGTCCTTTGGTTTGGTAAACTGTCAGTCACTAGAGATTGACTTAAAATTTCTTTACTCTGCTAGTATTTCTACCAATAAAACATTTTCAGTGGGAAACTTTAAGGGGACAGTTTCCATTCTTAATGAAAAAAACATGCACATATTACAATAATGAGGTACACTCAAGTCAGCCCTAACGCATAGCAACCCTATGTACAAGCAGAACAAAACACTGCCCTATTGTGTGCCATCCTCAAACTCTTTGGTATACTGGAGCCTATTGCCAACTATGTCAATTTATCTCCTTGAGGGTCTTCCCCTTTTTCACTGACCATCTACTGAGCATGATCCCCTTCTCCAAGGACTGATCCCTTCTGACAACATGACCAAAGTGCTTGAGATGCAGTCTGGCCATTTCATTTTGCCTATAGCTCTCCCGAGACAGATTTGTTTCTTCTTCCCACAGTCCATGGTATTTTCAGTGTTCTTCAACAACACCACAATTCAAATGCATCAGTTCTTCTTGGGCTTCCTCATTCATTGTGCAGCTTTCACAATCATATGAGGCAATTCAAGATAGTCCCACCTTAGTTTTCAAAGTGACATTTGTGCTCTTAAACACTTTAAAGAGGTCTTCTGTACTACATTTGCTGAGTGAAATACCTAGTCTGATTTGATGACTGCTGTTTCCATAAGAATTGATTGGGGATGCATGTAAAATGAAATCCCTAACAATTTCAATCTTTTCTCCATTTATTGTGATGTTGCTTATTGGTCCAGTTGTGAGGATGTATATTTTCTGTATGTTGATGTGTGGCATCATTCCTAAGGCATTTGATTGCTAGCCAGAAGGCTGGTGGTTCAAACCCACCAGCCACTCCTTGGAAAGAAGACTGGGAAATCTACCTCCTTATAGATACCACCTCAGAAACCCAAGAAAGAGTCATTTTGAGTCAGGACTGACTCAATGGCAGTTTTTTTTTTTTTTTTTTTTAATGTTGAGGTGTAATCTACACTGAAAGCTATATTCTTTGATCTTCATCAGTGAGTGCTTCAAGTCCTCTTCACTTTCAGCAAGCAAGGTGGTACCATCCGCATATCACAGGTTGTTAATGAGTCTTCTGCCGATCTTGATATCACCATGTTCTTCTTCCTATCATCCAGTTTTTCAGATTATTTGCTCAGTATACAGATAAAATAAATATGATAAAAAATACAACACTTAGCAGTGCTAGAGAACTAAGACAGACACCATCTTGACTTCCCACTCAACCATTGTGTCCCAGGTCCTAACACATCATTTTGTGTTCTCTTTGTGAGAAACTCCTAAAATAATTCTTGGGAAGAGCTGGGCATATAAATAAGGAGCTCTGGTGGTGTAGTGGTTAAGGCATACAAAGGTGCTGTGGAAGAAAGTCCTGGTGATCTGCTATTGTAAAGAATACAGCCAAGAAAGAAAATCCGGTGACAGATGGTATTGCTGTGAGTCAGAATTGACTGAACAGCAATGAGTACATGGATGTGCAGGTACTTTACTGGGACCTGGGTGTTAATAGGATCATCTATGTCTGTCTTTAACTCCCATGCCTTGAATGCAGAAACCACTCAATAACTGTGGGTACTAGCAGTGGTTTCCACTATCACTATTTTAATTAACAAGTAAAAA
>NW_006921885.1:441925-448073 GCF_000298275.1 Orycteropus afer afer | reverse complement strand
CTGACAGTTTGCCACACTGTGGTGGCTTGCCTGTTGCTGTGAGGCTGGAGGTTATGCCACCAGTATTTCAAATACCAGCAGCGTCATCCACGGTGGAGAGCATCAGCAGAGCCTCCAGACTAACACAGACTTGGAAGAAGGAAGAGGCCACCCACTTTTCAAAGTGGATGAATTGGCCAGTGAAAACCTTATTAATATCAGTGAAATACTCTATTACTGAAAAAATGTATGAGAAGCCTGAAACATTGTCTGATGTATTACCAGAAGATGAGCCTCTCAGGTCTGAAGTCACTTGAAATATGACTGAGCAAGAGCTACCTCTTCAAAGTAGAGTTGCCCTTAATGACTTGAATGAATTAAAGCTTTCAGGACCTCCATTTGCTGAGGTGACTTGACTGAAAGTGGGAAGAGAGATGCAAAAATCCATTAATAATCATAACATGGAATGTATGAAGTATGAATGTAAGAAAATTGAGAATTCTCAAAAATGAAGTGGAACACATAAAGATCAATATCCTAGGCATCAGTAGGCTGAAATGGACTGGCTTTGGCCATTTTGAATAAGAAAATCACATGATGTACTATGCAGGGAATGACAAATTGAAGAGGAATGGCATGGCATTCATTGTTGCAAAAAATGATTTAAGATATATCCCGAAGTACAATGCTGTCAGTAATAGGATAATATCCATATGCCTACAAGGAAGCCCAGTTAATACTACTATTTTTCAAATTTATGCACCAACCACTAAAGCCAAAGATAAGGAAATTGAAGATTTTTACCAACTTCTGCAGTTTAAGATTGACCTAACATGCAATCAAGATGTTTTTATTATTACTGGTGATTGGAATGTGAATGTTGGAAACAAAGAAGAATCACTAGTAGTTGGAAAATATGGCCTTGGTGATAGAAATGATGCCAGAGATCCATGACAGAATTTCACAAAACCAATGACTTATTCATTGCAAACACATTTTTTCAACAACATAAATGACATTTATACATGTGGACCTCACCTGATGGAATACACAGGAATCAGATCAACTAAATCTGTGGAAAGAGGCAATGGATAAGCACAATATATTCAGCCAAAAGAAGGCCAGGAGCTAACTGTGGAATAGACCTTCAATTGCTCATATGTAAGTTCAAATTGAAGCTGAAAACAATTAAAAGAAGCCCACAAGAGCCAAAATACTACCTTGCTTATATCCCATCTGAATTTAGAGACCATAAAAAGAATAGATTTGACAGTTTGAACACCAGTGACTGAAAACCAGACAAACTGTGGAATGACAAGGACATCATCCATGAAGAAAGCAAAAAGTCATTATAAAGACAAGAAGAGAAATAACGACCAAAATGGGTGTCAGAAGAGACTTTGAAACTTGCTCTTGAATGTAGAGTAGCTAAAGCAAATGGAAGAAATGACAAGATAAAAGAGGTGAACAGAAGATTTCAAAGAGCAGCTGGAGAAGACAATGTCAATTTTTATAGTGAAACATGTAAAGACCTGAAGTTAGAAAACCAAAAAGGAAACACATGGCATTCCTCAAACTAAAATATTGAAGAAAAATTCAAACTTTGAGTTGCAATTTTGAAAAATTCTATGGGCAAAATATTGAATGATGCTGTTGTTGTTGTTATGTGCCATTGAGTCGGCCCCGAATCATAGCGACCTCTCCTTAGGTTTCCGAGGCAGTATCAGTACAGAAATAGATTGCCCCATCTTCCTTCCAAGGAGTGGCTGCAGAAAGCATCAAAAGACAATGGCAAGAATACAGAGTCACTGTAAAAAAATTGAATTGATCGATATCTAACTATTTCAGGAGGTGGCATATGATCAAGAACTAAATGGTATTGAAGGAAGAAGTTGAAATTGCACTGAAGGCATTGGCAAAAAATAAGTCTCCAGGAATGGGCGGAATATTCATTGAGATGTTTCAACAAATGGCTTCCACACTGGAAGCACTTACTGATCTATGCCAAGAAATTTGGAAGACAGCTACCTGGCCAACTGACTGGAAGAAACAATATTTGTACCCATTAAAAAAAAAAAAAAAGGTAATCCAACACAATGTGGAAATTATAGAACGATATCATATGCAAGTAAAATTATCCTGAAGATAATTCTAAAATGGTTTGTAGCAGTATATTGAAAGGGAACTTCCAGAAATGCAAGCTGGATTCAGAAGAGGACTTGGAATGAGGGATATCATTACTGATGCCAGGTGGATCTTGGCTGAAAGCAAAGAATACCAAAAAGATATTTACTTATGTTTTATTGAGTATGCAAAACCATTCAAGTGTGTGGATCATAACAAATTATGGATAACATTGAGAAGAATGGGAATTCCAGAACACTTAATTGTGCTTATGAGGAATTTGTACATAGACCAGGAGGCTGTTGTGGAAGAGAACAAGGGGATACTGCATGGTTTAAAATCAAGGAGGGAGTGCATCAGGGTTGTATCCTTTCACCATACTTATTCAATCTATGTGCTGAGCAAATAATCTGAGAAGCTGGACTATTTGAAGAAGAGCATGATGTCAGGAATGGAGGAAGACTCATTAACAACCTGTGATATGCAGACAACACAACCTTGCTGCTGATAGTGAGGATAACTTGAAGCATTTACTGATGAAGACTAAAGATTACAGTCTAAAGTATGGATTACACTTCAATATAAAGAAAAAAAAAAGTCCTCACAACTGGGCAGATAGGCAGCAACACGATAAATGGAGAGAAGACTGAAGTTGACAAAGCATTCATATTACTTGGATCCACAATCAACACTAATAGAAGTAGTAGTCAAGAAATAAAGGACATATTGCACTGGGCAAATCCGCTGCAAAAACCCTCTTCAAAGTGCTGAAGAACAGTGTTTCTTTGAAGACTAAGGTGTGCCTAACCCAAGCCATGTTATTTTCAATAGCCTCATGTGCATGTGAAAGCTGGACAATGAATAAGCTCAAAGAAGAATTGATGCTTTTGAGTTGTTGTGTTGGTGAAGAATACTGAAAGTACCATGGACTGTCAGAAGAACAAACAAATCTGTCCTGGAGGAAGTGCATCCAGAATGCTCCTGGGAAGTGAGAATGGCCAGAATTCATCTCACCTACTTTGGTCATATCGTCAGAAGGGACCATTCCCTGAAGGATATCATGCTTGTCAGCGACAAAGGGAAAGACCCTCAATGAGGTGGATTGACACAACACCTGTCACGATGGCCTCAGGTATAGCAAAGATTGTGAGGATGGTACACAACTACACAGTGTTTCGTTCTGTTGTAACAGGGTCTCTATAAATTAGAGCCAACTCTATGACACCTAACAATAGCAAAATGATACAACCATGTCATACACCTTTCCTGACTTTAAGTTGTTCAGTATGCCCTTGTTCTGTTTGAACTCCTGCCTGCTGTTCTATGTACAGCTTCCTAATGAGCAAAATTAAGTGTTCTTGAATTCCCATTGCCTTAATGTTATCCATAATTAGTTACGATCCACACAGCATATGCCTTTGCATAGTCAATAAAATGCAGGTGAACATTTTTCTGGTGTTCTTTGCTATCAGCCAAGATCCATCTGAAATCAGCAATGGTATCTCTCCTTTCATATCCTCTTCTGACTCTGGCTTGGATTTCTGGCAGTTCCTTATTGATGTACTGCTACAACTATTTTTTAATTATCTTCAACAAAATTTTGCTTGTATGTGATGTTAATGATATTTTTCAATAATTTACTTATTCCATTGGATGATCTTTCTTTGTAATGGGGACAAATATGGATCTCTTCCAGTCAGTTGCCCAGATAGCTGTCTTCCAAATTTCATGGCATAAATGAGGGAATGCCCCCAGTGCTGTATCCATTTGTTGAAACATGGCAATGGGTATTCTGTAAATTTCTAGGTCCTTGTTTTCACCATTTCTTTCAGTGTAGCTTGGACTTCTTCCTTCAGTAACATTTGTTCTTGATCATCTGCTACCTCCTGAAATGATTGAACTTCAACCAATTCTTTTTGGTACAGTGACTGTATCCCTTTCATCATCATTTTATGCTTTCTGCATCATTCAATATTTTGCCCCTAGAATTGTTTAACATTGCAGCTTTAGGCTTGAGTTTTATCTTCAGTTCTTTCAGCTTGAGACTTGTCAAGTGAGTTCTTCCCTTTTAGTTTTCTAATTCCAGGCCTTTGCACATTTCATTATTTTCTTCTCTTGCTGCCCTTTGAAATTTTCTTTTCAGCTCTTTTATTTTAGTATTTCTTTATTTGCTTTAGCTATTCTACATTCAACAAATTTCAGAGTCTTTTCCTTCATCCATTTTCATCTTTTCTTTCTTTCCTGTCTTTTTATTAATCTTTTGCTTTCTTCATGTATAAGGTTCTTTCCTTTTGCAATAAATTGAATGTGATAACACTTTATATTTATTAAGTAACTAACATATTCCAGGTAATTAGTACATATCATTTGTAATTCTCACAGCAGCACCCATTTAATGTGGGTTTAAGATCTCCATTCTATATATTGAGAAACTAAGATAAAGGGAAGTTGAGTAACTTGTCTAATATCACAAACCTAAGTGGCAAGTTTATGAGGTTTCAAAATCCAGTCTTCCATAATACTACAATGTCTCCTTTTGCTGGGACACAGCTTTTGGTTTTCCTTCACTTGCTTGCTTAATCATTTTATTTTCTTCAAATTTAGAGAATCTCTGGTAGAAATTAATCTCATTAGTCTGTATGTTCTCTAACCATCAGATTTCTAAATAAATCAAACAGCAACACAATATAGCAGACATATATGAAATCTAGCTAATGCATTATTTTCTAGTGAGCACTTTTAATGACCCCCCAGCTATTCAAAGATCACTTGGTGGAATGTGGGTTGAAACTACAAAAACAAGGTACTGAGGTAAGAAGAGAAAGCATAAGGTAGAAGTCGTCTTATTTCTGATCAATGTAGACAAAGGTAATTTGGTTTCGTAATTTGAGGTTCATGAGTTCTCACCTAGACCACTGCAAGGGCTGTGTAACTGATGCCCTGCAGATACTTGAGTCTTCCTCCAAATGACAGCCCAAAAGATGTAACTAACATGCTGATGCTCAATCCTCCCTCACCTTTCTACCAATTTATCCTCACCTTGCATGACTCTCCCTCTTATTCTTTTTCTTTTTTAATTTTATTGCCCTTTGAGTGCAAATTTATGAAACAAATTTTACATTCAATAGTTCATGTACATTTCATTTCATGCCCTGATTCCCATCCCTGACCATAACAAACTCCCCTCTCCTCCTGTCCCTGTGACTACCCCCTCCCTGTGCCCTTCTTAACTATGTATTCCTGTCTGTCCTGCTGTCCTTCTGTGTGAATGCTGCCCCTCTGGTGTCTAAAGGCTGATTGCTCTAAGGGGTGCATCTCCCTAGAATAGGTGGGTGCATTAACCTGGATTGGTGTTCTTTATGTTGGAATTTCTACTGTTGGAGTGAGAGCCAATCCATGGGAGTGAGTCCATTTCTAGGCCCGAAGGGTCATAGCCTCGGGGGTTCCACAAGACTCTATCTGACCAGTAACTCTGGTCATTTTTGTGTTTTTCAATTTTGTTTTACATTTTTCCTCCCACTCTATCCAAGATCTCCAGTTTTGATTCCATTATGATAGGTGGGCGCCTTCTAGTTCTTCTGGTCTCAATGTGATGAAGGCTGAGTTCCTCATGGTCCATCTTATTGTTGGACTAATTCTTTCCAGATGCTTTCCTTCTTCTTTGATTCAGATGAGATGAGACCAATAGTTACATCTTAGATGGAGGCTCAAAAGATTTTAAAACCCAGTCGCTACTCACCAAAGTAGGTTGTAGAACAAGATTTTTGTGTACTATGTTGTGCCAATTGAGCATGATGTCCCCTGAGACCATGGTTTCAAGTCAGCAGGCTTGGTGATTCTCTCTCTCAAGGTGTTTGGTTGTCTCTGAAAAGTTACTCCAACTCTGCTTTCTTTTGCTTCTGTAATGTATGCAGTTAATTTTGTAGCATAAGCGCATACATAGGAGCTTTGGTAGCATAGTGCCTAAGGCACTTGACTGCTAACCAGAAGGCTGGCAGTTCAAACCCACCAGCCACTCCTCGGAAGGAAGGTTGGGCAATCCTAC
>NW_006921885.1:436016-441825 GCF_000298275.1 Orycteropus afer afer | reverse complement strand
CTATGAGTCGGGGCCGACTCGACATCAAACAACAACAACAACAACAACAAGTGCATACCTAAGATTATCTTCAGCCAAATCTATCCTTGGTCTATGTTATATTCCTGTTCACCTAACCCTACCTGATCTTCTCACTTACCTTTGTATTTATGTGTAGCCTGGTGTTCGGTGTTAGTAGTAATGCAGTATTGTACATATACTAGTATTTGCCTCTGTTGTCTATAATTTATGTGCAAGTTTCAGTGTCCTTCCTTTCCCCATTGTCATCATTCTGGTCACAGACTCTTTCCATACCATTTCTTCCCTCACCCAAATCAACATGTGACCCCCAACTAGTCCAAACTTATCTCTCCTTTTCCCTCTCATCCTTGGTAACCAACAAAGTGAATTTCCTTCCCTAAGTAAACCTTTTCTTGATGTTTTACAATAATGGTCTCATACAATATTGGTCCTTCTATTATTGACTTATTTAACTCAGCATAATGCCCTCCAAATTCATCCATGTTGTGAGATGATTTGTGTATTCTTCATTATTCTATAATTTAGCATAATATTCTCTTGAGTAAATGTACCATAGTTTGGTTATCCATTCATCTGTTGATAGGCATTTAGGTTGTTTCCATTTGTTTGCTATAGTAAAGTGTGCTGCAATGAACATGGGTGTGCATATGTCTGTTATGTCCTATTTCTCACATTTTTAGGATATATTCCTAGTAATGGAATTTCTGGTTCAAATTGTATTTCTATTTTTAGTTGTTTTAAGGAAATGCCATACCATTTTCCATTATGATTGTACCATTTTACAGTTCCACTAGCAGTGTATGAGAGTTCCAATATCTCTGCAACCTCACCAGCATTTGTTATTTTCAGCCTTGTTGAACTTTGCTATTATTGCTGGGGTAAGATGATATCTTGTTGTTTTTATCTGCATCTCTCTAATGGCTAAAGATCATAAGCATTTCTTCATGTGTTTGTTGGCTGCCAATATATCTTCTTAAGTGAATTGTCTGTTCATGTCCCTTGCCAATTTTTGACTTGGGTTTTTTCTCTTTTTGGTGTTGAAGTGTCCAAGTTTTCTATTAAACAGCCCCAGGACCAGCAGAAGGTGGGTGTTTAGGTGCATGAACCGAGTGTCCCGGGGGCAGGTTGTAGTAACCCAGCCCAGGGAACAGCAGAAGGAGGGTGTTTGTGTGCATGGAGCAAGCACCTCAGGGGAAGGCTGAGTAAGTGAGCAGGGTGGGGGAGACCAGGAAATGAGCATAGCAGTTTGGAACTATTAAGGGAGACAAACTTGTCTGTCAGTTTATCATACTGTGGTGATTTGAGTGTTGCTGTGAGACTGGAGGCTATGCCACCAGTGTTCAAATGCCAGCAGGTTACCCATGGTGGACAGGTTTCAGGGAATTTACAGACTAAGACAGACTTGGAAGAAGGAAGAGGCCATCCACTTGTCAAAGAATTGGCCAGTGACTACCTTATGAATAGCAGTGAAACACTATCTGATATATTACTGGAAAACTTTATATAAAAAGCCCTGAAATGATTGTGTGATATAGTGCCCGAATATGAGTCCCTCAGGACAAAAGGCACTCAAAATATTACTGGAGAAGAGCTCCCTTTTCAGAGTAAAGACAACCTTAATGACATGGATAAAGTAACTCTTTCAGGATCTCCATTTGCTGATGTGGCATGTCTCAAGATGAGAAGAAACAGCTGCAAACATCCATTAACAATCGGAAACATGGAACATGCGAAGTACAGATCTAGGAAAATTAGAAGTTGTCAAAAATGAAATGGAACACATACAGATCAATATCTTAGGCATTAGTGAGCTGAAATAGACTAGTTTTGTCATTTTGAATCAGATGATCATATGATCTACTATGCTGGGAATAACAAGTTGAAGAAGAACAGCATGGTATTCATCATCACAAAAAAATGTATCAACATCTGTCCTGAACTACAATGCTGTCATTGATAAGATAATATCCACACTCCTACAAGGAAGACCATTGATGCTATTATCATTCAGATTTATGCATCAACTACCAAAGCCAAAAATGAAGAAATTGAAGATTTTTACCAAATTCTGCAGTCTGAAATTGACCAAACACACACTCAAGATGTGTTAATTATTACAGGTGATTGGAATGTAAAAGTTGGAAACAAAGACAACTGATAGTTGGAAAATATGGCCTTGGTGATAGAAATAATGCTGGAGATGCATATGATAGAATTTTGCAAGTCCAAAGACATTCATTGCAAATACATTTTTGTTTTTTTCAAGAATACAGTGATGCACATGGACTATACCAGACACAGTCCACAGGAATTGGATTGACTATATCTGTGGCAAGAGACGATGGGGAAGCCCAATATCTTCAGCCAAAACAAGACCAGACACTGACTGTTGAACAAACCATCAACTGCTCATATGCCAGTTCAAGCTGAAAGTGAAGACCATTAAAATACAATTCCACAAGACCCAAAACATGACCTTGATTATACCACTCCTGAGCTTAGAGACCATCTAGAGAGTAGATTTAATGCATTGAACACCAATACTGAAAACCAGAAGAATTGTGGGATGACATCAAGGACATCATCCATGAAGAAAGCAAAAGGTCATTAAAAAGACAGGGAAGGAGGAAAAGATCAAAATGGATCTCAGAAGAGATTGTGAAACTCACCCTTGAAAAGAGAGTAGCCAAAGCAAATGGAAGCAATGGCAAGGTAAAGAGCTGAACAGAAGATTTCAAAAAGCAGCTCGAGAATACAAAGGCAATTATTTTAATGAAATGTGGAAAGACCTGGAGTTAGAAAACCAAAAGGAAATTTGCACAGCATTTCTCAAGCTGAAAGGACTGAGGAAAAAATTTAAGCCTCAAATTGCAATATTGAAGATTCCATGGGCAATATGTTGAACAATGCAGGAAGTATCAAAACAAGATGGATGGAATACAGAGAGTCCCTATATCAAAAAGAATTGTTAGATGATCATCCATTCCAGAAGGTGGCATATGATCAAGAACCAATGGTATTGAAGGAGATGTTGAAGCTGCACTGAAGGAATTGGCAAAAACAAGGCTCTGGGAATTTACAGAATATTAATTGAGATGTTTCAACAAATGGATGCTGTGCTGGAGGCACTCACTCAGCTATGCCAAGAGATTTGGAAGATAGCTACTGGGCCAAATGACTGGAAGAGATTCATATTTGTACTCATTCCAAAGAAAGGTGATCCCATAGAATGTGGAAATTATCAAACAATATCATTAATATCACATGCAAATAAAATCTTACTGAAGATAATTCAAAAATGGTTGAAACAGTATATTGACAGAGAACTTCCAGAAATGCAAGCTGGATTCCGAAGGTGACGTGGAGTGAGGGACATCATAGCTGATATCAGATGGATCTTGGCTCAAAGCAAAGACTACCAGAAAGATATTTACTTGTGTGTTTTATTGACTGTGCAGAGGCATTAGATTGTATAGATCATAACAAACTGCTTGTAACATTGAGAAGAATGGGAATTCCAGAACACTTAATTGTGCTCATGAGGAACCTGTACATAGACCAGGAGGCTGTTGTAGAACAGAACAAGGGAATACTGCATGGTTTAAAATCAGGAAGGGAATGCATCAGAGTTGTGTCCTTTCACTATACTTATTCAATCTATGTGCTGAGAAAATAATCTGAGAAGCTGGACTATATGAAGAAGAACTTGACAACAGAATTGGGGGAAGGCTCTTTAACAACATGTGATATGTAGATGACACAACTTTGCTTGCTGAAAGTCAGGATGACTTGAAGCACTTACTGATGAAGATTAAATACTACAGACTGCAGTATGGATTACACCTTAATATAAAGAAAACAAAAATCCTCACAACTGGACCAATAAGCAGCATCATGATAAATGGAGAAAGGATTGAAGTTGTCAAAGACTTTATATTACTTGTTTCTACAATCAGTGCCAATGGAAGCAGCAGTCAAGACACCAAAAGACATATTGCATTGGGCAAATATGTTGCAAAAGACCTCTTTTAAGTGCTGAAGAGCAAAGATAACTCCTTGAAGACTAAGATGTGCTTAACTCAAACCATGGTATTTTCAATCACCTCACCTGCACGTGAGAACTGGACAATGAATAAGGAAGACCAAAATAGAGTTAACACTTTTGAGTTGTGGTGTTGACGAAGAATGCTGTGGAGTGCTAAAAGAACTAACAAATCTATCCTGGAAGAAGTGCAGCCAGAATGCTCCTTGGAAGTGAGAATGGTCAGACTCCATTTCACCTACTTTGGTCATGTTGTCAGAAGGAACCTTTCTCTGGAGAAGGATGTCATGCTTGGTAAAATGGAGGGTCAATGAAAGAGGGGAAGGCTTCAACAAGATGGATTGACACTGTGGCTGCAGTGATGGTCTCAGGTATAGTAGTAATCGTGAGGCTGGCACGGGACCAGGCAGTGTTTCGTTCTGTTGTACATAAACTTGCTATGAGTTGGAGAAGACTTGATAGCACATAACAACAACAACAAATAAATTTTGGAAATAAGTCCCTTGTCAGATATGTCACAGCCAAAGATTTTTTCCCAATCTGTAGGTTCTCTTTTCACCCTTTTGTAGAAGTCTTTCAATGTGCATAAGAATTTAATTTTTAAAAGGTCCCAGTCATCTAGCTTCTCTTCCACTGCCTATGCATTTTGAATTATGTGTTTATGCCACAAATTTGGGTCTCTAGATTTATCCCTATTTTATCCTTGATGAGTTTTATAGTTTTGGGTTTTACATTTAAGTCTTTGATCCAACTTGAGTTTGTTTTGCTTATAAGATGTGATATGGGTTTTGTTTCATTTTTTTGCAAGTGGATATCCAATTTTGCCAGCACTATTTTTAAAGAGGCTCTCTCTCCCCATTTAATAGGCTTTTGTCCTTTGTAAAAGATCAGCTATCCATAGATGGATGGGTCTATTTCTGGGTTTTTGATTCTGTTCTATTGGTCTATCTGTCTATCATTGAACCAATACCACAGCGTTTTAATTACTATGGCTGTATAGCTGGTTTATCCGGGAGTGTGAGACTTCCAACTGTGTTTTTCTTCTTCAGCAGTGGTTTCCTTATCTGAGGTCTCTATCCTTTCCATGTGAAATTAGTGATTGGTTTTTCCCTGTCCTTAAAAATCGTGATGGAATCTGGATCAGCATTGCATTGAATGTGTAGATTGCTGTGGGTCTTATTGACATTTTCACAATATGCAGTCTCCCTATCCATGAACAAGGCAAGTTCTTCCATTTATGTAGATCCTTTTTAGTTTCTTGTAGTAGTGTTTTATAGTTTTCTTTGTATAGGTCTTTTGTGCTTCTGGTAAGATTTATATTTATCTTTTTGGTAGACCTCTGGTGGCATAGTGCCTAAGGCATTTGACTGCTAAGCAGAAGGCTGGCAGTTCAAACCCACCAGCCACTCCTCAGAAGGAAGGTTGGTCAATCTACTTTCGTAGTGATACTGTTTCGGAAACTCAAGGAGGGGTCACTGTGGGTTGGTTCTAACTCAACAGCACATAACAATAACAACAACATTGTAAATGATATTGTTTTCCTTATTTCCTTTTCAGAGGTCTCTTTGTTGATGCAGAGGAATCCAACTGATTTTGGTATGTTGACCTTATATCCTGCCACTGCTGAACTTTTCTATTTTTTCCAGTAATTTTTTTTTTTTTTTTTTTTTTTTGCTGAGCCTCCTGGGTTTTCTTTGTGTACACATCATGTCATCATGATCATGTCATCTGCAAAAAGAGATAGCT
>NW_006921885.1:430295-435866 GCF_000298275.1 Orycteropus afer afer | reverse complement strand
GGGTTTGAACCACCAGCCTTCTGGTTAGCAGTCAAGTGCTTTAGCCACTATGCTACCAGAGCTCCTAAGATAGGTCTTCCAATACAATGTTAAATAGAAGTGATGATGGAGGGCATCCTTATCTGCTTCCCATTTGTAAGGGGAATGCTTTGAGTCTTTCTCCATTAACAGTAATATTGGCTGTTGGCTTCGTGTATATGCCCTTTATTATGTTGAACATTTTCCCTTCTTTCCCTATTTTACTGAGAGTTCTAAACAGGAATGGAAAATGGATTTTATCAAATTCCTTTTCTGCATTGATTGATGTGATCATATGGTTGTTTTGTTTTTGTTTATGTTGTGGATTACATTGATTGTTTTCTGATGTGGAACCATCTTTGCATGTCTGGTATGAATCCCACTTGGTTGTGATGTATTATTTTTTTATTTGTTGTTGTATTCTGTTGGCTAGGACTTTGTTGAAGATTTTTACATCTACATTCACTGGGTGGGTATAGGTCTGTAGTTTTCCTTTTTAGTGGTGTCTTTCCCTGGTTTTGGTATCAGTGTTATGCTTGTTTCATAAAATGAATTTGAGAGTATTCCATTTTTTTTATGTTTTGGAATAGTTTGAGTACCATAGGTGTTAACTCTTCCCTGAATATTTGGTAAAATTTTCCAGTGAAGCCAACTGGGCCAGGACTTCTTTTTGGGAGAAGTTCTTTTTATGAACTTCTGAATTTCTTCTTTTGTTATAAGTCTGTTCAAGTATTCTATCTCTGACTGGGATAGTTTAGGTAAGTCTTGTGTTTCTAGAAACTTGTCCATCTCTTCTAGGTTTTCAAATCTATTAGAGTACGGTTCTTCATAATATTGTGTTACTCTCTTTTTATCAGTTGATTCTGTTGTGATGCCACCCTTTCATTTATTATTCATGTTATTTGCATCTTCACTTTATTTTCCTTTGTTAAGTTTTCCAACAGTTTGTCAATTTTGTTTATCTTTTTGAAGAACCAGCTACTTGTTTAGTTGATTTTTGTCTACTTTTTTTTTTGTGTGCTTCTTCTTCTTCTTCTTTTTTTTCCTGCTCTGTTCTTCATTATTTCCTTACTTCTTGATACTGTTAGTTTCTTTTGTTTCTCTTTTTCTAATTGTTGGAGTTGTTGAGTTAAATTATTCATTTTTATTCTTTCCTTTTGTTTGATGTGAGCATTCATTGCTATAAATTGACCTCTGAGTACTGCTTTCACTGTGTCCCAAAGATTTGGTAAGTTTTATCTTCATTTTCATTTGTTTCTAGTAATTTTTTTTTTTCATATTCTATTTCTTCTGTTACCCAGTAGTATTTCAGCAGTGTAATATTAAGTTTCCACATATTTGATATTTTTCCTTGATCTTCCTATGATTAATTTCTAATTTCATAACATTGTGATCCAAGAAGATGCTTTGTAGTACTTCAATGTTTTTGAATTTATTGAGGATTGTTTGTGTCCTAACATATAGTCTCTTCTAGAGAATAATTCATATTTATAATGTTCTTGATGTCATCCTACAATTTGTCTGGTGTTTGGTCATTGGTGTTCAATGTACACAAATCTATATTTCAGATGCTTTCTAAATTCAGGCGAGATATAATCAAGGTTGTATTTTGGTTCTCATGGACTTGCTTTAATTTTTTTCAGCTTCCACTTGAACTTACATATGAGCAATTCATGCTCTGTTTGACCATTGGTCCCTGGACTTGTTCTGACTGATGATATAGTGCTTCTCTGTCACCTCCTTCCACAAATGTAGTCGATATGATCTTGCATTTTCCATTGGGTGAGGTCCACATGTGTAGTCACCATTTTTGTTGTTGTTGTTGAAAACAAGGTATTTACAATGAGTAATTTGTTGGCCTTGCAAAGTTCTATCATATAATTGCTGGTGTTGTTTCTATCACCAGGGACATATTTTCCAACTACTGATTCTTCTCCTTTGTTTCCAACTTTCAAATTCCAATCACCAGTAATTATTAATACATCTTGATTGTATGTTAGGTCAGTTTCAGACTACAGAAATTGGTAAAATTTTTCAATTATCTTTGGCTTTAGTGGTTGGTGCTTAAATTTGAACAATAGTAGTATTAACTGGTCTTCCTTGTAGGCATATGAATATTATCCTATTAGTGACAGCATTGTACTTCAGGATACATTTTGAAATGTTCTTTGTGGTGATGAATATGATACCTTTCTTGTTCAATGTGTCATTCCTGCCTTAGTAGACCATGTGATTTCCTTATTCAAAATGGCCATTATAAGTCTATTTTAGCTCACTAATGCCTAGAATATTGATTTTTATGCATTCCATTTCATTTTTTGAACAAGTTCCAATTTTCCTAGATTCATACTTAGTACATTCCATGTTCTGCTTATTAATGAGTGTTTGCAACTGTTTCTTCTCATTTTGGATCATGCTACATCAACAAATGAAGGTCCTAAAATCTACTCTATCAATGTCATTAAAGTTAACTCTACTTTCTGGAGGTTGCTAGTAATATTTTGAGTCTCTTCCAATTTGAGGGTTTTACCTTTCAGCACTATGTCAGACAATGTTTCACTACTATTCGTAAAGTTTTCCAGTGATGTATTAGATAGTATTTCACCATTATTCAGAAGGTCTTCAGTGACCTATTTTTTTTTTTTTTTCAAAAAAGATGGCCCCATTCTTCTTTCAAGTATATGTTAGAGTGGAAACTCCATTGAAACCTGTCTCCCATGGGTGGTCCTGCTGGTATTTGAAACACTGGTGGCATAGGTTCCAGCATGACAACAACCTCACTAGCCATCACTGTATAACAAACTGACAGAGGAGTGCTGAATGATAATGAGGTTAGACAAGGATGAAAAAAGAAACATGTTTATGATGAGTAAAGATAATCTAATAACAAATTACCACAAAATGCATAGTTTCAGTCACACCAAGGAGATTTCCAGGGAACTATGAGGCTCCTTGGAAGAAAGATGGGGCAATCTACTTACGTAGTGATACTGCCTCAGAAACCCAAGGAGGGGTTGCTATGAGTCGGGTCTGACTCAATGGCATATGACAACAACAACAACAATGAAATTTACAGTCTAGGGATGTAACAGACTGGCAAACAGTACAGTCAATGATCAGGAATCATTTGAATGCCTTTGATCGACAAGCAGCTCATTGTAATATGTTAAGTTATTTTCTATTTGTCAAAGGGAATTCCGATATGGTCATTGGTATTTACCTGTTGTGTCTTAAAAGCCCCTCTTGGTCATTGATAAAACCTATAATGTTTTCAATAGGAGCTCTGGTAGCATAATGCCTAAGGCACTTGACTACAAAACAGAAGGCTGGAGGCTCAAACCCACCAGCCACTCCTCGGAAGGAAGGTTGGGCAATCTACTTCCATAGTGATACCACATCAGAAACCCAAGGAGGGGTTGCTATGAGTCAGGTCTACTTGACGGCACATACCAACAATAACATTATGTTTTCAGACTCCTTTAGAAAGAATTCTAATCTAACTTTTATAGGCCTCTAGGTAGTACAAACTGTTGTTTTGGGATATTAACCAAAATATTGTGGTTTAAATCCACCCTGTGCCTCAATACCTACAAATGAAGGTTAAACTGGTCTACTTCCATAAAATTAAAGTCATCAAAAACCCTATGGAGTTCCAGTCTACTCTGAAACACATGGAGTTGTCATGAGCCAAACTGACTAGATGACAATGGGGCCATAAATGTCTTGTAAGTAATTCATTCTGAATAATGACAGCATTGTTCTTGGTTGGTGCTATTTTTCCACCCTGACAATATCTTTGACATTGTTGTTATGTACATTCAAGTTGATTCTGACTCACAGTGACACTGTGCATGACAGAAGGAAACATCATCTGGTCCTGTGCCATCTTCAAAATTTTTGCCATGCTTCAGCCCATTGTTGAAGCCACTGTGACAGTCCATCTCATTGAAGATCTTCCACTTTTTCACTGACCCTCTACTTTACAAAGTATAATGTCCTTCTCCAGGGACAGGTCCCTTCTGATAACATGTCCAAAATCTGTGAGAGGAAATCTTGCCATTCTTGCTTCTAAGGATCATTCTCTCTGTGCTTCTTCCAAGACAAATTTGTGTGTTCTTGTAGCAATCCATAATATATTCAATATCTCCACCAACATTATAATTCAAATGTATCAACTCTTCTTGGACTTTCCTAATTCATTGTCAAGCTTTCACATGCAGATGAGGTGACAGAAAATACCATGGTTTGGGCCAGGTCCACCTTAGTCCTCAAAGTGATCTTTTTGCTTTTAATACTTTAAAGAAAAATTTTGCAGTAGATTTGCCCAATATCATATGTCACTTGATTTCTTGATTGCTGCTTCCCAGGCATTAGATGCAGATTCAAGTAAAATGAAAGTTTGAAATTTCACAGTTTTCTCCATTTAACATGATGTTTCTTATTGGTCCAGTTGTGAGGATTTTGGTTTTCTTTATGTTGAGGAGTAATTGACACTGAAGGCAGCATATTTGATTTTCATTAATAAATGCTTCAAATCTTTCCTTTCAGCAGGGAGGATTGTGTCATCTGCATATCACAGGTTGTTAATCAATCTTCCTTCAATCTGATGCTGTGTTCTTTTTCATATAGACCAGTTTCTCAGATTATTTGCTCAGCATACAGATTGAATAATTATGGTGAAGGGATACAACCCTGATGCACACCTTTCCTGCTTTGAAACCATAGAATGTCCCTTTGTTTTGTTTGAACAATTGTCTGTTGGTCTATGTACAGATTCCTCATGAGCACATTTAAGTGTTTGGAAATTCCCATTCTCTACAATGTTATCCATAATTTGTTATAATCCACACAATCAAATACCTTTGCATAGTCAATAAAGCAGAGGAAAATATCTTTCTGGTATTCTTTGCTTTCCACCGAGATCCAAAAGACATCAGCAAAGATTTCCCTCATTCCATGCCCTCTCCTGAATCTAGCTTGAATTTTTGACAATTCCCCATCAATATATTATTGCAAGTGTTTTTGGAGTATCTTCTGCAAAAATTTACTTGTGTTACCTAGTAATGGTATTTTTGGATATTTTCTGCAATTCTGTTTGTGATAGTTGGAGCTCTGTGTCAACTTGGCTGGACCCCAGTTCTGTGTGGTTGTTCCCATGATGGGATCGGACGACTGTGTTCTGAGTGGCCAATCTGCCCAAGGGGAGTTTCCCTAGGGGTGTGGCCTGCTTCCAGGATATCCAGGGACATCCTGGGAAGAGAGACATTCTTTGAGGGATTGGAACCCTGGTGTGCTGACTACAACCTTCCGTGAGTGAGCAGACCACCGCTCAGCCTGGAGATCTTGGATTCGTCTTTTGTTGGAGTCAACAACCAGTGTACTGCCTTCCAGCCTTGAATTTCTCGGCCACCTGTGCTTATGGAAGCTAAGGCTGCCACAGAATGTAGAAATTATAGAACAATATAATTAATATCACATGCAAGTAAGATCTTACTGAAGATAATTGAGAAATGTTTGCAGCAGTATATTGATAGAGAACTTCCAGAGGTTCAA
>NW_006921885.1:426941-430195 GCF_000298275.1 Orycteropus afer afer | reverse complement strand
TTGTGAGCCATTTTCCTAAGATAAATTTCCCTCCCTCTCTCCCTCTCTCTCTCTCTCTCTCTCTCTATATATATATATATGCTTTGCTGGTTTTTGTGTTTCTCTATAGAATCCAATCTAACACATTTGGTACCGAGAGTGGTTCTATAGAGACAAAATCATAAGAATGGGCTTCCTAGATTGGTTCTCCAGTTTGGTAAATTCTGATGACACTAGTGACTCTGCATCTGCTAGTAAAGAGAGCCCTACTAGTCCTTGGCAAGAGGTGGCAAAATTAATATGCAAAATAGCACCACCAATAGATCAAGTACTTATGAGAAGTGATGCTCTGGGTGATTGGATATTTGATACTTTGCTGCAATTTTGTCAGAATGAGAAGTATAGGGAAGCTGGTTGGTTGGTCTTGCTTACACTGGATAAGTTGGTGAAAGAGCGAGATGGGTTCAAAGCTGCTGAGTCTTGGCTTAAATGCTGCATAAACGACCTCAGTGCTTCCAGCTGTGCTTTGAAAGAAAGCTTTATAGCTTCTATTACCAGGGCTGACATAGCTGAAACCCAAATCCAGAGTCTTACTGTAAGAGTGACTGATTTACAATGCCAGCTCAATTGCCAACCCAGAACGGTGTCTGCCGTTAAAGTGAGGGCATTGATTGGAAAAAAAATGGGATCCTGTAACCTAGAATGGGGATATATGGACAGATGATCAGGAAGATCAGGATATGGAGCCTGTAAATTCTGTTGAATCCCTCCCATCTGAACAGATTACTGTAAAACAATTATCCCCTCCCCCTCAGCTTGAGGGTACTAGCCAAACTGGTCCTGCAGGGTTATTGTGTGAGGCAGAGGCCATGGAAAACATTCCTGAATGCTCTCAGGAACTGCCTCAAGCACCTATTCTGGCAGCTAGGCCCATAACAAAGGTCAAGTCTAAGTGAGCCCCAAGAAATGAAATAGAAAGTGTGACTGAGGAGGTGATACGCTATACTCGAAAAGACCTACTTGATTTTGCCAACGTGTACAGACAGAAACCTGGAGAATATGTATGGGAATGGCTACTGAGGGTGTGGGATAATGGTGCAAGGGATGTAAGATTGGATCCGTCTGAGTTTATTGATTTAGGTCCACTAAGCATAGATTCTTCATTCAATGTCTCAGCTCAAGAGGCTAGGAAAGGATTTAATAGTTTATTTGGTTGGCTTACTGAGGTATGGATTATGTGGTGGCCTACCTTAAGTCAAGTTGAAGTACCAGACCTGCCTTGGTTTAGTGTAGAAGAAGGTATCCAAAGGTTTAGGGAAATTGGCCTGTTAGAATGGATTTATCAGATTAGACCCCTAGAATCAGAAATGGAGAGTCCAGAAGACACGCCTTTCACCAGTACCATGAGGAATAAATTTGTGAAGGGAGCTCCACTATCCTTGAAGACTACTGTGATTGCTATTTTATGTAAACCTGATTTGACAGTGGGAACTGCCCTAATTGAACTAAAACACTTACAATGATGGGGCTGACTGGACCCCATGGTAGTAGGGGCCAAGTGGCAGCAGTTAATTGACAAAGGCAAGGTGGGCGTGGTTATCATAATGGACAGCAGAGTCGGAACACTAATCAGAATTGACTGACTCATGTGGAATTATGGCATTGGCTACTTGCTCATGGTGTACTTTGTAGTGAAATACATGACAAGCCTACTAAATATTTACTTGATCTATATAGACAGAAGAATTCTAGGTCATGTGAACAGCAACCTAGATTGAATCGCCAGAATACAGGGTCACGACCTCTCAATCAATTCCCAGACTTGAGTCAATTTACAGATCCACAATCCCTTGAATGAAGGGGAGGCCAGGTCCCTTTGAGGAAGGACCCCACTACATTGGCAAAAGGCTATAATGTTAATCTTTCTCCTAGCCTTCCCAAAGGGATCTGAGGCCTTTTACAAGAGTGATTGTTCATTGGGGAAAAGAAAATAATCAGACATTTTGGGGATTACTGGACACTGGCTCTGAATTGACACTAATTCCAGGAGACCCAAAGCATCATGTGGCCCACCAGTCAGAGTGGGGGCATATGGAGGTCAAGTTATTGATGGAGTCTTAGCTGAGGTGTGTCTCACAGTGGGTCCAGTGGGTCCCCAGTGCCAGAATGCATAATAGGAATAGATAGCAATTGGCAGAATTCCCACATTGGCTCTCTGACATGTGGAGTAAGGGCTATTATGGTAGGAAAAGCCAAGTGGAAGCCATTAGAACTGCCTCTACCTACAAAAATAGTAAACCAAAAGCAGTACCACATACCTGGAGGGGTTGCAGAGATTACTGCCATCATCAAGGACTTACGGGATGCAGGGGTGGTGATTCCCACCACATCCCCATTTAATTCACCTATTTGGCCTGTGTGAAAAACAGATGGATCTTGGAGAATGACAGTGGATTATCGTAAACTTAATCAAGTGGTGACTCCAATTGCAGCTGTTCTTCCTGATGTGGTTTCATTGCTTGAGCAAATTAGTACATCACCTGGTATTTCATATGCAGCTATTGATCTGGCCAGTGCTTTTTTCTCAACACCAATTTCAAAGGACCCTCTAAAGCAGTTTGCCTTCAGCTGGCAAGGCCAACAGTATACCTTCTCAGTCCTTCCTCAGGGGTATATCAACTCCCCACCACTATGTCATAATTTAGTCCGTAGGGATCTTGATCACCTTTCCCTTCCATAAGACATCACACTGGTCCATTATATTGATGACATTATGCTGATTGGACCTAGTAAAGAAGAAGTATTGGTGACTCTAGACTTATTGGTGAGACATATGTGTGCTAGAGGTTGGGAAATTAACTCAACAAAAATTCAAGCACCTTCCACCTCAGTGAAAATTCTAGGGGTCCAATGGTGTGGGGCATGTCAAGATATTCCCACTAAAGTGAAGGATAAGTTATTGTATCTGGCTTCCCCCACAACTAAAAAGGAGGCACAACGTCTGGTGGGTCTCTTTGGATTTAGGAGGCAACATATCCCTCATTTGGGTGTGTTGCTGTGGCCTATTTATTAAGTGACTCACAAAGTTGCTAGTTTTGAGTGGGGTCCAGAGCAAAAGAAGACCCTGCAACAGGTTCAGGCTGCCATGCAGGGTGCTCTGCCACTTGGGCCATATGATCCGGCTGATCCAATGGTGCTTGAAGTGTCTGTAGTAGAGATGCTGTTTGGAGCCTTTGGCAGGTTCCTATTGGCAAATCACAACGCAGACCCTTGGG
>NW_006921885.1:426218-426742 GCF_000298275.1 Orycteropus afer afer | reverse complement strand
GGACTTCCTTAAAGGACAGTGGTGAAGGGAAATCCTCCCAATGGGCAGAACTTTGGGCCATGCGTATGGCTGTTCACTTTGCATGGGACAAGAAATGGCCAGATGTGCAATTATATACAGATTCATGGGCTGTGTCTAATGGCTTAGCTGGATGGTCTGGGACTTGGAAGGAACATGATTGGAAGATTGGTGATAAGGATGTGTGGGGAAGAGGCATGTGGATAGATCTCTCTGAATGGACCAAAGGAGTACATATATTTGTGTCTCATGTGAATGCCCACCAAAAGGTGACCTCGCAGAGGAGGACTTTAGCAATCAGGTGGATAGGATGACACATTCAATGGAAACCAGCCGTCCTTTTTCCCCAGCTACTCTGGTCATTGCTCAATGGGCTCATGAACAAAGTGGCCATGGTGGCAGAGATGAAGTTTATGCATGGGCACAGCAACATGGACTCCCGCTTACCAAGGCTGATTTGGCTACTGCCACTGCTGAGTGCTCAATCTGCCAACAGCAGAGACCAA
>NW_006921885.1:410339-423234 GCF_000298275.1 Orycteropus afer afer | reverse complement strand
GATGGTTTTTGTGTTTCTCTAGAGAATCCAATCTAACACACTGTTCAATCACTTTTCTTTGGAATGGGCAGAAATATGGATACCTTTCCAACAATTGGCCAGGTAACTGTCTTCTAAATTTCTTGGCATAGATGAATGATGGTTTCCATCATTGCATCAGATTGTTGAAATATCTGAGTTGGTATTTCCTCAATTCCTAGAGGCTTGATTTTTGCAGCTTGGATTTCTTCTGAAGTGGTTGAATGTCAACCAATTCTTTTTGCTACAGTGATTGTGTGTTCCTTCCATCTTCATTTGATGTTTCCTGGATCATTCGATATTTTGCTCTTAGACTGCTTCAATATTGCAATGTTAGGCTTAATTTTTTTCTTCAGTTCTTTCAGCTTGAGAAACGCTTAACATTTTTGTCCCTTTAGGTTTTCTAACTCCAGGTCTTTGTACGTTTCATTATAATTCTTTACTTTGTCTTCTTGAGCCACTCTTTGAAACTTTTTGCTCAGCTCTTTTTTTTCATCATTTATTTTCCATTCATTTTAGCTATTTTACATTCAAGAGCAAGTTTGAGTCTCTTTTGACATCCATTTTGGTCTTTTCTTTCTCTCCTATCTGTTTAATAACTTTTTGCTTTCTTCCTGTATGATATCTTTGATGTCATTTCACAACTTGTCTGGTCTTTGGTCATTAGTGGTCAAAATATCAAATATAATTTTTCATATTGTCTCTAAATTCAAGTGTGATACTTGAATTGTACTTTGACTCTTATGGACTTAATTTTCTTCAGCTTCAGATCCAACGTGCATATAAGTAATTGATGGTAAGTTCCAGTCAGCCTTTAGCCTGGTTCTGACTGATGATATTGAGCTTCTCCATTTTCTCTTTCCATAAATGTAGTCAATTCGATTACTGTATATCCCATCTGGTGAAGTCCACCAATATAGTCACAATTTATGTTATTGAAAGAAGGTATTAATGAAGTATAATTCAGTGATCTAGCTAAATTCTACCACATGATTTCCAGTGTTGTTTCTATCAGTAAGGTCATGTCTTCCAGCTATCGATCCTTTTTCTTTGTTTCCATCTTTTGCATTTCAATCACCAGTAATTATCACTGTATCTTGATTGCATGCTTGGTTAATTTCATATTGCAGAAGTTGGTAAATATCATCAATTTCTTCATGTTTGGCATTAATCTTTGGTGCATAAATTTGAATAGTATTCAAAATAACTGATATTCCCTGTAGGCATATGGATATCATCCTGTCACTAACAGGGTTGGACTTCAGAATGTGTTTTAGAACGTTCTTTTTAATGATGAATATGACCCCATTCCTCTTCAATTTGATATTCCCATGATAGTAGACCTTATGATTGTCTGACTTATATGACATTACCAATTCATTTCAGCTCTCGAAAGCCTTTCCATTTTTTTATATATTCCATTTCATTTTTGGTGTCTTCTAATTTTCCTAGATTCAAACTTCACGCATTCCTAATTCTGATTATTAATGGACATTTGCAGCTGTTTCTTCCCATTTTGAGTCATGTCATATTAGCAAATGAAAATCCCAAAAGCTTTACTTTTCCTACATCACTAAGTTTGACTCTACTTCAAGGAGTTAGCTCTTCCCCATTCAATTTCTGATTGCCTTCCAACCTGAGGGACTCATCTTCTGACAGTATATCATACAGTGTTCTGCTAGTATTAATAAGATTTTCACTGGCCAGTATTTTCAGAAATAGATTGCCAGGTTCTCCTTCCTAGTCTATTTTAGTCTGGAAGATCCACTGAGACCCATCCACTATGGATAATCTTGCTGATCATTTAGAATACTAGTGGCACAGCTGCCAACATCACAGCAATACACAAACCACCACAGTAGGACAAACTGACAGACATGTGGTGGATATTTGTCATTAAGGATATGCAAGAATGGTAACACATATATATCCTTAATTTATTCTTTCCTTATATTAAAATTCTGCATATAAAATAATTGTGTCTGGGGATCTCCATGTCAAATATAACTAATGCAGATCAGAGATATATTGTTATTGGTTATTAAAAACAACTAGAAGCAGTTGGATTCATTTTGTAAAAGTCTCTGCTACAAATAACAATTCCCATTAGTTATCCAGAACATTTAATAATGCATTCTTGATCATTACTTCTAAACCACTTCCGATGAAGAACTAGGTATTGATGCTTAACCCAAATTTCAGAGTGACTTTGCATTAGTTGTATTAGTCATTTACATGACATAATTAATTGTGGGTCATCAAATGCAATTTAGAGCCTCTATTCATGTGACACAATGGTTAATCACCAAATTCAAACTCCCAGTGGCTTCACAAGCAAAATGTCTGTCAATGTGCTCCTATAAAGACTACAGCTTAGTTAACCCTATAAAACCAAACTCACTACCCTTCAGTTGGTTCCGACTCATAGCAACACTTCCTTGTGTTTCCGAGGCAGTATTACTATGAAAGTAGATTGCCCAACCTTCTTTCTGAGGAGTGGCTGGTGGGTTTGAACTGCCAGCCTCTGGTTAGCGGTCAAATGCCTTAGGCACTACACCACCAGAGCTCCCAGTAAACCCTATGGGGCAATTCTATTCCATCTCATGGTACTACTATTGACTTGAAAGCACTTACAATAACAAAAACATACACAAGATTCTCACCCGGGTAATAATAGCAAAGTTCAACAGGACAGAAAATAACAAATGCTGGGGAGGCTGTGGAGAGATTGGAATTCTCATACACTGCTGGTGGGACTGTAAAATGGTACAACCATTATGGAAAATGGTATGGCATTTCATTAAAAAACTGAAAATAGAAACACCATTTGAACCAGCAATTCCATTACTAGGGATATATCCTAAAGAAGTGAGAGACTGGACACAAACAGACATGTGCACAACCATGTTCATCACAGCACAATGCACTATAGCAAAGATATGGAAACAACTTAAATGCCCATCAACAGATGGATGGATAACTAAAGCATGGTACATTCACACAATGGAATACTATGCTACATTAAAGAACAATGAAGAATTCGTGAATCATCTCACAATGTGGAGGAACCTGGAGGACATTATGCTGAGTGAAGTAAGTGACTCACAGAAGGACAGATACTGTATGAAACCATTACTGTAAAAAGTCAAGGAAGGGTTTTCTTAGGGAAGGAAACTCACTTTGTAGGTTATGAGAGATGGGAGGGTAATGGAGGGGATAGTTTCAGACTAGTTAGGGACCACATGCTGAGTTAGGTAAGGGTAGGAATGGTATGGAAAGAGTCTGTGAGCAGCATGATAACATTAAGGAAAGAGAGGACACTGAATTATACACATAAGATATAGGCAACAAAGGCTAATACTACTATATCCAAAATACTGCATTAGTGTTAACACCAAACCCCAGTCTACAGATAAACACATAGACAACTGAGAAGATCAGATGGGGGTTAATGAACAGGAATATACCCTAGACCAATGATAGATTCAGCTGAGGCTAATCTGACACAGATACTAGTGATACAAAATATCCACAGTCATTACAGAAGCAACAGAAGACAGACATAGCACAATCCCTCATAGACAGCCAGATACTGTGGGAGAGAGATACACCAGATCTGCCAACTCAGGACCATAGTATTGGGGGATATCAGACTCAATTGACACAATAAAATAGATAATAATCTTGTTCCACAACCTACTTTAGTGAGTAGCGACTGAAGTCTTAAAAGCTTTTCAATGGCCATCTAAGATGCAGCTAATGGTCTCCTATCATTGAAAATGAAGCATAGTGAAGAAAACCAAGGACATTTGGAAACAATCAGTCCTCATGATGGACCTCAAGACCAGAAGAACTAGATTGTGCCCAGCTACCAATGCCAACCACTCAGGAAGGGATCAAAACTGGAGATTCTGCATAGAGTGGGAGGAAAACCATGGAACAAAATCCAAAAACACAATAACAACTAGAATTACTGGTCAGATGGAGTCTGATGGGACCCCCAAGACTACAGCCCTGGGATACACTTCAGGCCTGGGATAAAACTCACTCCTAAGGGCTGGCTCTCAGGCCAACATTAAATAAGACTTACATGAAGAACATTCAACCCTGGGCAACGTACCCACCTACTCTATGGAGATACATTCCTTGTGGCAATCGGCCATGCGACACGAGAGGGGCAACAGTCACACAGAGGAAAAGCTGGACAGACAGGAGTGCATAACTAAGAAGGGCACATGGAGGAGGGAGGTTACTGGAAGGGAGAGGAGGAGAGTGGGTTAGGGTTGCAGGTGGCAATTGGGAAGTGAAACCAAATGTGAATGGAATGTTGAATGTTAAACAAATTCTGGTCTGTGAATTTGCACTTAAAGGACAAGAAAAAAAATGTTAAAAAAGAAAAAAAAGAATAGTCCCTAAGTCTGCTACTTTGGTGTGGAGACAATAACACTGACCTACGAGCTCTGGAGGCATATCGGTTAAAGCGTTGGGCTGCTAACCAGGTCTGGGATTCATACCCATCACTGCTCCACAGGAATAAGATGAGGCAGTCTACTTCCACAAGATTTCCAGCCTTGAAGTATGGCGCAGTTTTGCTTTGTTCTACATGGTTGCTGTAAGTTGGAATTGACTAGATGACACTGAGGCTTTTTTTTTGGGGGGGGTTATCTTTAAAAATAACTATATTTGTCTAAGAAAAGCAATTTTCAATGATCAGATATCTTACACCAACATTAATGTGTAACTTTAAATTTACAGACAATTTGTCTACTTCTACATTTTCACAAGAAGAAGTATACAAATTGCCTGTAAATTTAGTTACACATTAATGTTGGTGTTAGATATCTGATCATTGAAAATTGCTTTTCTTAGACAAATATAGTTATTTTTAAAGATAAACCACCATCACCTCCCCCCCAAAAAAGAACCCTCAGAAAATGTCTACTTCTACACTTTCACAGGCAGTTAGCTGCAGGAATCCAGGTGAGAAGAGGGAACTCAGGCATGCCCAAAGCAGCAGGACAGGAAGTGGGAGAAAGGGGATTAAAAGGTCCAGGAACCCAAACAGAGGCTCAGTCAGCCACAGGGATCCAGGTGAGGAGAGAGAACCAGGCAGACCCAAAGCAGCAAGATGGGAGAGTGGGAGAAAGGGGATTAAAAGGCCCAGGAACCCAAACTGAGGAGGAGTCAGCAGCAGGGACCCAGGTAAGGGTGGTAAGAGAGGTTTCAACAGGGAGACAAACATGTCTGTCGGTTTGCCCTACCGTGGTGACATGTTGATGTGAGTTTTCAGGCTGAGTCACTGGTGTTTCAAACCCAGGGGTATGCATATAGTACACAAATATCAGCCCAGCTTACAGACTGAGACAGACTAGGAAGAAGGAAGAGGCCATCCACTTCTCAAAGAATTGGCCAAGGAAAAACCTTTTGAAAAGCAGAGAAACACTGTTTGATACATTACTGCACAAATTTATGAATAGTCCGGTTAGGTTAGAAAGGCTCTCAAAATAAGACTAGGAAAGAGCTGCATCATCTGAGTAAACCCAGCCTTACTCATATGGTTAAAGGAAAGCTTTCGAGACCACCATTTGCTGATGTGGCACCACTCACATTGAAGAGAAACAGCTGCAGACATCCATTAATCATCGGAATATGGAATGTATGAAGTATGAATGTAGGAAAATTGGAAGTTGTCAAAAATGAAATGGAATGTATAAAGATTGATATCCTCAGCATTATTGAGCTGAAATGGACTGGTTTTGGCCACTTTGAATCAGACAACCATTTGATCTACTATGCCGGGAATGACAGTTTGAAGAGGAATGGCTTGGCATTCATCATCACAAAACATGTTTCAAGATCTGTGCTGAAGTACAATGCTGTCAGTGATAGGATAATATCCATAGGCATACAAGGAAGACCCATTAATACCATTATTATTCAACTTTATGCCCCAACCACCAAAGCCAAAGATGAGGAAATTGAAGATTTTCATCAACTTCTGCAGTCTGAAATTGACCGAACATGAAATCAAGATGTGTTAATTATCACTGGTGAGTGGAATGCTAAAGTTGGAAACAAAGAAGAATCACCCGTAGTTGGAAAATTTGACCTTGGTGACATAAATAATGCTGAAACTCGCTTAGTAGAATTTTGCAAGACCAACGACTTGTTCATTGCAAACACCTTTTTTCAACAACACAAATGGTAGCTCTACATGGGGACTTCACCAGATGGAACACAGAGGAATTGGATTGACTACATCTGTGGCAAGAGGCAGTGGAAAAGCTCAATATCTTCAGCCAAAACCAGGCCAGGAGCTGATTGTGGAACAGACTATCAACTGCTCATATGCAAATTCAACTTGAAGTTAAAGACAATTAAAACAAGTCTAAAAGAGCCAAAATATGATCTTGAATATATCCCTCCTGAATTTAGAGATCATCCAAAGAATAGATTTGATGCATTGAACACCAACGACAGAAAACGAGAAGAATTGTGGGAGGATATCAAGATTATACAAGAAGAAAGCAAGGTATCATTAAAAGATGAGAAAAGAAGAAAAGACCAAAAGTGGATGACAGAAGAGAATCTGAAATTTGCCCTGGAGTGGAGAGTAGTAAAAGCCAATGGAAGAAATGACAAGATAAAAGAGCTGAACAGAAGATTTCAAAGAGCAGCTCGAGAAGACAAAGCCAATTACTATAATGAAATGTGCAAAGACCTGGAGTTTGAAAACCAAAAGGGAAGAACGTGCTCGACATTTCTCAAGCTGAAAGAATTGAGGAAAAATTTGAGCCTCAAGTTGCAATATCAAGAGATGCTATGGGCAAAATATTGAATGATGCAGGAAAAATCAAGAGAAGAAGGCAGGAATACACAGAATCACTGTACAAAAAAGAAGTGGTCTATCTTCATCCATTTCAGGAAGTGGCATATGATCTAGAACTGATGGTACTGAAGGAGGAAGTCAAAGCTGCAATGAAAGAATTGGCGAAGAACAAGACTCCAGGAATTGATGAAATACCCATTGAGGTATTTCAACAAAAGGATCCCCCATTGGAGGCACTCACTTGGTTACGCCAAGAGATTTGGAAGACAGCTACCTGGCCAACTGAATGGAAGAGACCAAATTTGTACCCATTCTAAAGAAAGGTGATACCACAGAATGTGGAAATTATGTAACAATATCATTAATATCGCACGCAAGTAAGATCTTACTGAAGATAATTAAAAAATGTTCACAGCAGTATATTGACAGAGAACTTCCAGAGGTGTAAGCTGGATCCATAAGAGGATGTGGAACAAGGGATATAATAGCTATTGTCAGATGGATCTTGACTCAAGGCAAAGAATACCAAAAAGATGTTTCCTCATGTTTTACTGACTCTGCAAAGGCATTTGATTGTGTGGATCATGACAAATTATGCATAACATTGAGAAGAATGGCAATTCCTGAACACTTGATTGTACTCATGAGGAATCTGTACCTTGGCCAGGAGGCTGTTGTTCAAATGGAACAAGGGGACACTACATGGTTTAAAATCAAGAAGGGAGTGTGTCGGGGTGTATCCTTTCTCCACACTTATTCAATTTATATGCTGGCAAACAATCCGAGAAGCTGGACTATATGAAGAAAAATGTAGCATCCGGATTGGAGGAAGCATCATTAACAACCTGAGATATGCAGACGATACAACTTTGCTTGCTGAAAGTGAGGATGACCTGAGACACTTACTGATGAAGGTTGAAGAATACAGCCTGCAGTATGGATTATGTCTCAATATAAAGAAAACAAAAATCCTCACAACTGTACCAATGAGCAGCATCACAATAAATGGAGAGAAGATTGCGGTTGTCAAAGAATTCATGTTGCTTGGTTCTACAATCAATGCCAATGGAAGCAGCAGTCAGGACATTAGATGATATGTAGCATTGGGAAAGTCAACTGCAAAGGAACTATTTCAAGTGCTAAGGAGCAAGGATGTCTCCTTGAGGATTAAGGTGTGCCTGACACAAACCATGATATTTCCAATCGCCTCGTATGCATGTGAGAACTGGACAAAGAATAAGGAAGACCACAGAAAAGTTGATGCTTTTGAGTTGTGGTGTTGACAAAGAATGCTGAAAGTACCATGGACTGCTAAAAGAACTAACAGATCTGTTCTGGAGGAAATGCACCCTAAATGTTCCTTGGAAGCGAGAATGGCCAGACTTCGTCTCACCTATTTTGGTCATGTTGTCAGAAGGGACCATTCCCTGGAAAAGGATTTCATGCTTGATAGGGTTGAGGGTCGATGAAAGAGGGGGAGGCCTTCAACAAGATGGATTGACATGGTGGCTGCGATGATGGGCTCAAGTATAGCAGGGATCATGGAGCTGGAACGGGATCTGGCAGTGTTTCCTTCTGCTGTGCATGGGGTCACTATGAGTTAGAAATGACTCGATGGCACCTAACAACAACAACAAGGGAGATGAACTTGTCTGTCGGTTTGTCTTTCTGTGGTTTCTGTCATTCTGTCAGTTTGTACAACTGTAAGGCTGGAGGCTATGCTATCGTGTTGCAAAAAGTCAACAGGGTTACCCATGGTGGAGAGGTTTCAGTGTAGCTTCTGACCTTAGATAGCTTTGGAAGAAGAAATAGGCCATCCACTTCTCAAAAAATTGACCAGTGAAAACCTTATGAATAGCAGTGAAACACTGTCTGATATATTACTTGAAAACTTTATGAACAGCCTTGAAACATTGCTTGACATATTCCCAGAAGATGAGCCCGTCAGGTCAGAAGGCACTCAAAATTTGACTGGAGAATAGCTTACTCCTCAGAGTACAGATGACATTAATAAAATGGATAGAGTAAATCTTTCAGGACTTCCATTGGCTGATGTGACATGACTCAAAATGAGCATAAACAGATGCAAACATCCATTAATAATTGGAACACAGAATGTACAAAGAATGAATCTAGGAAAATTGGAAATTGTCAAAAATGAAATGGAATGCATAAAGATTGATATACTAGTCATTTTTTGTTATTGTTATGTGCCATCAAGTTGGACCCGACTCATAGCAACCCCTCCTTGGATTTCCAAGGCAGTATCACTATGGAAGTAGATTGCCCAACCTTCCTTCTGAGGAGTGGCTGGTGGGTTTGAACTTTCAGCCTTCTTTTTAGCAGTCAATTGGTTTTGGCTGTTTTGAATCAAACAACCATATGATGTACTACACCGGGAATGACAGATTGAAGAGAAATGGTGTGGCATTCATCATCACAAAGACTGTTTCAAGATCTGTCCTGAAGTACAACACTGTCAGTGATACGATAATATCCATGTGCCTACAAGGAAGACCAGTTAATACTAACTCAACTCAAAACTCACTGACATCGAGTCAGACCTGACTCATTGTAACCCCTCCTTGGGTTTCCCAGGCAGTGTCACTATGGAAGTAGATTACCCAACTTTCCTTCCAAGGAGTGGCTGGTGGGTTTGAATGACCAGCCTTCTGGTTAACAGCCAAATATCTTAGGCACTCAAATTTATGCACCAAAAAAGCCAAAGATGAGGATATTGAAGATTTCTACCAACTTCTACAGTCTGAAATTGTTCAAATCTGCCATTAAGATGTGCTGATTTTCACTAGTGACTGGAATGCAAAAGTTGGAAACAAAGAAGGGTCTCCAGTAGTTGGAAAATTCGGCCTTGGAGACAAATAAAGCTGGAGATTGCGTGATAGGATTTTGCAAGACCAATGACTTATTCATTGCAAATACCTTTTTTCAACAACATAAGCAATGACTATACACATGGACTTCATCGGATGGAATACACTGGAATCAGATAGACTACATCTGTGGCAAGAGGCTATGGAGAAGTTCAATATCTTCAGCCAAAACAAGGCTAGGAGCTGATTGTGGAACAGACCATCAACTACTCATATAAACGTTCAAGTTGAAGTTGAAGACAATTAAAACAAGTCCACAAAAGCCAAAATATGATCTTGAATATATTCCTCCTGAATTTAGAGACCATTTAAAGAATAGAGTTGATGCACTGAATGTCAATGAAAACCAGAAGAATTATGAGATGACATCAAGAACATCATCCATGAAGAAACCAAAAAGTCACTAAAAAGACAAGAAAGGAAGAAAAGACCAAAGTAGATGTCTGAAGAGACTCTGAAACTTGCCCTTGAATGGAGAGTAGCTAAAGCAAATGGAAGAAACAACAAGATAAAAAGCTGATCAGTAGATTTCAAAGAGCAGCTCAAGCAGACAAAGCCAATTACTGTTATGAACCTGGAGTTAGAAAACCAAAAAGGAATAACACATTCAGCATTTCTCAAGCTAAAAGAACTGAAGAAAAATTTAAGCCTCAAGTTGCAATATGGAAAGATTCTATAGGCAAAATATTGAATGATACAGGAAACATCAAAAGAGGATGGAAGGAATACACAGTCACTGAATCAAAAAGAATTGCCCATGTTCATCCATTTCAGGAGGTGGCATACGATCAAGAACCAATGGTATTGAAGGAAAAAGTCAAAGCCGCACTGAAGGAATTGGTGAAGAACAAGCCTCCAGGAACTGACTGAATACCCATTGGGATATATCAACAAGCAGATGTCCTGCTGGAGGCAGATTTAGAAGAAACCTACCTGCCCAAATGACTGGAAGAGAGCCATATTTGCACCCATTTCAAAGAAAAGTAATCCCATAGAATGTGGAAATTATTGAACAATATCATTAGTATCACATGCAAAAAAATCTTGCTGAAGATAATTCAAAAATGTTTGCAGCAGTATATTGACAGAGAACTTCCAGAAATTCAAGCTGGTTTCAGAAGAGTATGTGGAATGAGGTTTATAGTTGCGAATGCCACAAAGATCTTAGCTGAAAGCAAAGAATACCATAAAGATGTTTACTTATGTTTTGTTCACTATGCCAAAGCATTCGATTGTGTGGATTATGACAAATTATGGATAACGTTGAGAAGAATGCAAATTCCAAAACACTTGATTGTAGTCATGAGGAATCTGTTACATAGATCAGGACACTGTCATTCAAACAGAACAAGGGAATACTGCGTGGTTCAAAATCAAAAGGGTGTGCATCATGGTTGTATCTTTCACCATACTTATTCAATTTGTATGCTGAGCAGATAATATTAGAAGCTGGATTATATGAAGAAGAATGTGGCATCAGGATTGGAGGAAGACTAATTAACAACCTGTGATACAAAAATGGCACAACTTTGCTTTTTGAAAGTGAGGATGAATTGAAGCACTTACTGATGAAGATTAAAGACTACAGTCTGCAGTATAGATTATATTTCCATATAAAGAAAACAAAAATCCTCACAACTGGCCCAAAAAACAACTTCATGGTGGATGGAGAAAAGATTGAAGTTGTTAAGGATTTCATATTACTTTGCTCTACAATCAACACCAATGGAAGCAGCAGTCAAGACATTAGACATTGTATTGCATTGGGCAAATCTGCTGCAAAGGAACTCTTTCAAGTTATGAGGAGCAAGGATGTCTCCCTGAAGACTAAGGTGCACCTGACCTAAGCCATGGTATTTTCAATTGCTTCTTATGTATGTGAGAGCTGAACCATGAATAAGGAAGACTGAAGAAGAGTTGATGCTTTTGAGTTGTGGTGTTAGAGAAGAATACTGAGTACCATGGTCTGCTCAAAGGACTGACAAATCTGTCCTGGAGGAAGTGCAGCCAGAATGTTCTTTGGAAGGAAGAATGGCCAGACTTTGTCTCACCTACTTTGGTCATGTTGTCAGAAGGAACCATTCACTGGTGAAGGATATCATGCTTGGCAAAGTGGAGAGTCAAAGGAGAAGGGGAAGGGCCTCAACGAGATGGATAGACAGACACAGTGGCTGCAATGATGGGGCAGGTATAGCAAAGATCCTGAGGCTGGCACAGCACTGGGCAGTGTTTCATTCTGTTGTGCATAAGGTCACTATGGTCAGAGACAGCTCAATGGCCCCTAACAACAGCAACAACGTTTTGCAAAATTGGGGGAGGTCAAAAAATCCCCCCAACAAGATAACCAAGAATGTATGTATTTGGTATCCTGGATATGGGTGATTTTTAGTCCCAGTATATTTGCTGGATTTATAATCTCACTTAAATATTAAATGTTAAAACTCATGGAGTTCTTTGACTTTTCAACATTTACCGTCTGATTTGTGTATTTTAGGGCTCTTTCATTGGGCCCAGAGATATTTATTATAATTATATCTTCTTGTTTAATTGATCCTTTAATCATTATATAATGTCCTTCCTTGTCTCATATGGTGGATTTTGTTTTAAAGTCAATTTGATCAGAAATCAATATTACACTCCTGCTCTTTTACGGTAGCCATTTGCTTGATATATCTTTTTCTAACCTTTGATTTTTAGTCTATTTTTATCTTTGTCCCTAAAGTGTGTCTCTTGTAGACAGCACATTGATGGGTTTTGTTTTCTTATCCAATCTGCAAGTCTCCATCTTGAATGGTGCATTTAATCCATTAACATTCGGGGTAATTATTGACAAGTATGAGTTTATTGCTGTCATTTTGTTATGTGTTCTTTTCATGGTGTACCTGGGTTCTTTGTTCCATATTATTTTCTGTGCTGAGCTCATTATGTTTATGAATCGTGTTATCATTTCCTTGGTTGCTTTTGTTTTAGTATTTGTTGAATATTTATGCTTGTCCTCTTTTTTATTGTGATGTGTAGGTTTAGCATTTTTCTTTGAGGTTACCCTTGTTGTTGTTATGTGCCATTGAGTCGGCCCCGACTCATAGCGACCCCTCCTTGGGTTTCCAAGGCAGTATCACTACGGAAGTAGGATTGCCCAACCTTCCTTCCGAGGAGT
>NW_006921885.1:398693-409349 GCF_000298275.1 Orycteropus afer afer | reverse complement strand
TTCCATTGCATCAATTCTACTCCTTTGCCCTTTCAATGTGTTATCTATTTCTGACAATTTAGTATTAATCTTCTGGATTTCTTTCTGTAGATTTAAAATCATTTCTAATTTTTCATTTATTTTGTCATTTTGTTCTTATATTTTCTTCCAAAATACTTCTAGGATTTTTTTCTGTGTTTTTCTTCGTCTGTCTTTCAGTCCTCTGAAGATACCTAAATATAATTCTTTTGAATTCTGTATCAGAGAGTTTCAATGGTGCTTCTTCCTCAGGGATGTGTTCTGGGTATGTATCCTGCTCCATTGTTTCTACCACTTTATCTTGCTTTTTTTGTGTGGACTGTGATGGTTTGTTGTCTCTGAGACATTGTAGCTTTGTTGTATTTAGATATCTGTTACTGTTTGTGAAGAGCAGCCAGTCTCTTGTTGGTGGTTGTTGATTGTTGGCCCATTATTGGAGAAGGAAGTGGTGGCTCTCACTCAGTAAGTAAAGCTGCAGGAAGTGTGGGTGTGGTTGTATTGTATGGGGATTGTTGCTGTTTTCCATTCAGTTAGACAAAGATAACAAGGAATAACCATCAAAAAAGTAGAAGCAAATGGACAAGATGTACACCATGTAATCACACTGGAACAGTAATGAAAAAAAGAAAAAAGAATAAAAAGAAAAAAAAAACTGAAAAATCTAGGGAGATGACAATAAGAGAAAAAAGGTAGAGAAAGAGAATAATGAAGAAAAAAATGGAAAAAAACACACACACACAAAAAAAAAAACAAGGAATGGGGTTAACCATGAGAAAGAAAAAAAAAAATTGCAACCAGGAACAGGGAAAAGAAAGAAAGCTGAAGACTAGAACCTGAAAAGGGAAGAATAAAGAATAGTAGTAAAAAGGACAAAAATAATAATAGTAGTAGTAGTTTTAAAACAGGCAAAAACAAACTAAAAAACAGAAAACAGGAAAAAAAAAAAAATGGAGGCATAGAGGAGCATTGTACCCAGGCTCCACCTGAGCTCACAGACTTGGATGGAACTCCTGTTGCCCCAGAAATTGGGTTAGAGTGAGGGATGGGCACACCTCCATTCACCAAGAGGGTGTGGGGTATAAGAATAACAAGGGAAATGTTGCACCTTTCCAGTCTTCCGGGTCCAGAATGTCCTTGGGGTTACTGGGAAGTGGAGCCTGTTCTGAGTCCCTGGAATCTGGGGAATGCTGTCACTTTAAATATCCAAAATTGTCAAGCTGCTTGTAAACATTCAAAATGGCTGTGCTCTCCGGACAGGCAAATGTTCACAGCTCAGCCCGCCTTCCTCTTCTCTGCTTTTGCTTTTATTCCCCAGCCACCAGAGCAGTCCTCCATGCAGTCCCTGGCTAACAGGGCCAATTTTTAAGTTAATTCTTAGGTACTACCACCACTCAGCAGTATTCAAACTGTCTGTGACTTCAGGATCGCTGCCAGACCGCAGCTCCATATATCTCCTTTATTGGTGTTTTCATGCAAATCTTCTGCTAGTTGGAGTTTAGTCCACTTCTGCATCCTTCCCTTCAAGGCTCAGGGGTCCATGACTATCTTCTGTATCTGTGTTAATTGGTTCCCCTTTTCTTTGTTGAAGAGGGTCTGTGCAGTCTTTCTACGTATTCTGACATCTTACTGGAACTCCTCAAAAATCATGGAGTTCTTTGAGGAAGTATAGCTGGTCCAGATGTATTTTCTATTCTACTCAATAAACTTTATTGAGCATCACTTTTGTGGAAGTACCAAAAGCAAAGATAGAAAAATGCACATTAACTTTTTAAAGAAGGTGAATAACAATAAATGTAGTAAGAAGAATGCATGACCTAGACATATATAAACAAATGAGAAAATGAGTAGCTGAAATAAGAAATTTGAGAAGGTATCATTTGAATGCAACCTTAAAGGACTTTGACAGATATTGCCCATCTACTATAAAAGATATAAAGACAAATAATTGAATCAGTGCTTAAGCTCTGGTGGCATAGTGCCTGAGATATTTGACCACTAACCAGAAGGCTGGTGGTTCAAACCCACCAGCCACTCCTCAGAAGGAAGATTGGGCAATCTACTTCCATAGTGATACTGCCTCAGAAACCCAAGGAGGAGTTGCTATGAGTTGGATCTGACTTGACAACAGTGAGTTTTGTTTTGGGTTTTTGGATGTACTCCATAGGCTAACATTTCATTTATAGTTTCAGAGGAATAGAAATGAAATCCAAAATCAGATAATATTAATTAGGCTTTTCCTAAATTGATTAATTCCTGTAATCAGGCCTTTCAAATAGTTTGAAGACTACTGACAAGGATGCTCACTTGAATATTCCTTCCGAAGAGGCCTCTGCCACCCTACATGCTCACAGAACAGCTTCTGACAAAACCAACAGAGTTGGCAAAACTTCATTTAAGAAAGTACAAATTTTGTAATTGGAGCCCCAATCAACTCTTCCAAAAAAACTTGTGAAATAATGTATGTTAAGACTCTTTACTAGAATTGACTTTCAAATTTTAGTTTTTGATGCTTTTGAGTGAAATTGAAAATACCACACTATTTATAGATATTTTTCCCAAGACTTGTACTCTTTTAAGCCCATCTAGATCACTAGCATCTAGGTGATGAAAATACCCTTGGTAACCTGTCCACTCTATTCTGATGCATTGTAAAATGCACTCTTGCTCATACAGCATTGCCTATTGCAGATCTCACAATCTTCAGTCCTACATTTAAGACACATTTATGGATGTGAATCTCTACATCCTGAGTGGAAAATGACATTTCTAAATGCTCCATTCTTCTTATCATGAACTTTCAACCAGAACACTTCAGGAGACATTTTTATTAGAAGATATTCCTTTATTCAATGACGTATATGCGTACGGTCTATTTTCAGCTACTATAAATATAAATTTGATTAAGAGAAATTTAACAAAACAAGTCTATCTATTTATGGAATTCACAGTTGAAAATATCTAATAAACATGAAAAATTATAATCAGATGGTAAAACAATATTGTGTTATAAGTAGAACTCTCCCAGAAGATTTTTTATTTCATTTTTAACTCAAAAATCACTAAACAGTGATTATTGAAATTGGTGAGAAATGTGCTCCAGACTGTTGAAACATTCTTGTCTTAAGTAAAAGTGAATAATAATAGACTTAGGACCACAGATGTCATCAACATCAGGAAACTTGTATTCAAAAAATTTTTATTTAGTTAGCCTGAAGAAATAACAAAGGCCACTACATATATGAACCCCTGTAAGATGTTTTCCAACATATACTTCTTTAATACTAAACAAATAACTTGCATGGAAATAGCACTTTATTTCATTTCACAAAATACTACACATTATTTATTATTCTATTAAAACTAACCAACAATTTTACAGGAAGATAGGACAGGGGATACTATTAACTTAAAAATAAAAAAAAGAAGGAAGGAAAGAAAACAAAAATAGAGTGGAAAGAAGTAAAATTATTCACTCTGAGACTAATTGCTAGTAAGCCATATTATTGGTACTAGAATCTGCAATGTTTTCTTTTAAAAAACATGTTTATTTTTTAAATAACCCACATATTCTCAGCTTCTGTTTCTTTTGAATCTAATAGTCTGCACCTGTTTCTCTTTGGAGACCTGCCAAAGGGCTACTGGAACCACTTTACCTGCATACACAGAGAGCTGAAAATGCTGGGATTTTGTGTTTCTCCTGGGATAACCAAATGACAAGGGCATGGAGTATAAACACCCAACTCCCTTGCTTGAGTTAGGGCAACATTAGGTGTAATTTATATTCCAAGTTGATGCTAGAAGTATTCCTATAATGACAACCTTGCTTGGCTTCCTGCACTCCCCAGTTCTCTTTCCCTAGCCCTTATTGTCTATTCTTGGGAGCACTACCTTAATAAATCACTTGCATATGAATCTTCATCTCAATCTGTCATTTTAGATGCCAACCTAAGAAAATAACTAAGGAAATTGAAGAATGAAGAGTTTAAAGATATATTATAAAGGCAGACATTTTATAAATGAGGGAGATAGAATACAAGCCTAAACTAAAGCAGCACCAATTTTTGTTCCTTCAACTGTTTCATGCTGTCTTCTGACTAAAGACTGCAACATCTGTGTATAATTTTTTTCTTTGTCACAAATTTACTTAACCCTTTGGAACCTGTTGTATCATCTGCAAAAGAGTCCTAGTGAAAAAGTGGTTAAGTGCTTGCTGCTAATGAGAATGTTGGCAGTTCAAACCCACCAGCCACTTCATGGGAGAAAGATGTAGCAGTCTGTTTCTGTAAATATTTATACAGTCTTGGAAACCCTATAGGGTTGTGATGAGTCAAAATAGACTCGACAGCAGTGAGTTTGATGAGTTTGGTTATCATCTGCAAGTTGGGGATAATAGCAATATCCCAGACTATCATATATAAGTACTGTAATGATCAAGTAAATTAAGACTTTATAAACTATAAATCACTCAATTATTGGCTCCCAAATGTAAAAGTTATTGAAATTTAGATTGCTAGGCCTCATCAACCTTGTTCCTTCCAACTTTATAGATTCTCATTGAGTAGAGTGGAGTTGAGGAGCCTGCATTTTTTAACAAGTATCTTAGGTGATTTAGCTCAACATTATCCAAGGCATATAATTTGAGAAACATTGAACTATACAAGGTGATTTGGTAATCTCATCATCATCTTCATCATCATCATTTACATAGAATAGTCTCCATTTCCTTCTGGCTTCTCTGTACAAAATCTGAATTTTTGTTATTGTCCTTCTAATATTATCAATGGGAGCAGCAAGATATCCCAGTAAAAAGTGGCAGGAGGCAAGGTTAAGCCCCAAGCCCCCTAGAGCCATGAAAAAGAGGGAGCAGGAGAAGCCAGAGACCTCAGGAGTGGCAGGATCTGGGTAAAGGGGAGGGAGGCAAGGCTAGGCCCCAAGCTACCTAGAGTGAGGAAAAGGAGGGAGCAACCAGGGACCACAAAGTGGCAGGTTCTAAGAGGAATTAGGTAAGGGGAAGGCACAGAGGTTTCCAACAGCTAAGGGAGACAAACTTATCCATCAGTTTGTCATCCTGTGGGGCTTATATGTTGCTGTGTGGCTTGAGGCTGTGCCACTGGTGTTTCAGAAGCCAGCAGAGTTGTTTACTGTGCACAGGTTTCAATGTAACTTACAGACTAAGACAGATTAGGAAAAAGGAGGAGGCCATCTACTTCTCAAAAATTGGCCAGGGAAAACCTTATGAATAGCAGAGAAACACTGCCTGATACATTACTGGGCAACTTTATGAATAGCTCAGAAACATTGTCTGACACAGTGCAGGAAGATGAGCCCCTTGGGTCAGAAGGCACTCAAAATAGGACAGGGAAGAGCTGTCTCATCAAAGTTGAACCAACCTTAATGATATGGATAAAATAAGTCTTTCAGGACTTCCATTTGCTAACGTGGCACAATTCACACTGAGGAGAAACGCTGCAAAGATCCAATAATAATTGGAATATGGAATGTACAAAGTATGAATCTAGGAAAATTGAAAGTTGTCAAAAATGAAATGGAACGCATAAAGATTGATATCCTAGGCATTAGTGAGCTGAAATTGATGGATTTTGTGCATTTTGAATCAGACAATATTATCTACTATGCCCAGAATGGCAAACTGAAGAGGAATGGCATGACATTAATTATCACAAAGGATGCTTCAAGATCTGTCCTGAAGTACAATGCTGTCAGTGATAGGATAATATTCATACGTCTACAAGGAAGACTCCTTAATAATAGTATTATTCAAATTTACGCACCAACCACCAAAGCCAAATATGAGGAAATTGAAGATTTTTATCAACTTCTGCAGTCTGAAATTGACTGAATATGCAATCAAGATGTGTTGCTTATGACTGGTGATTGGAATGCAAAAGTTGGAAACAAACAAGAATCACTGGTAGTTGGAAAATTTGGCCTTGGTGACAGAAATAACACTGGAGATCACATGATAGAATTTGCAGAACCAATGACTTATTTATTGCAAATACCTTTTTTCAACAACAATGATGGCTTTACATGTGGACTTCACCAGATGGAGTACACAGGAATCAGACTGACTACATCTGTGGCAAGAGGAGATGGTAAAGCTCACTATCTTCAGCCAAAACAAGGCCAGGAGTTGATTGTGGAACAGATCATCAACTCCTCATACACAAGTTCAACTTGAAGTTGAACTTAATTAAAACAAGTTCACAAGAGCAAAAATATGACCTTGAATATATCCCTTATGAATTTAGTGACCATTTAAAGAATATATTTGATGCATTGAACACCAATGACTGAATCCAGAAAAATTGTGGGATGACATCAAGAGCATCATCCATGAAGAAAGCAAGAGGTCATTTAAAAGAGGAGAAAAAAAGAAAAGACTAAAATGGATGTCAGAAGAGACTCTGAAACTTGCCCTTGAGCAAAGAGTAGCTAAGGCAACTGGAAGAAATGACAAGATAAAAGAGCTGAAGAGATTTCAAAGAGCAGCTCTAGCAGACAAAGCCAATTACTATAAGGAAATGTGCAAAGACCTGGAGTTAGAAAACCAAAAGGGAAGAACAAACTCAGCATTCCTCAAGTTGAAAGAACTGAGGAAAAAATTTAAGCCTCGAGTTGCAATACTGAAAGATTCTATGGGAAAAATATTGAATGACGCAGGAAGCATCAAAAGAAGATGGAAGGAATACACAGAGTCACTGTACCAAAAAGAATTGGTCAATCTTCATCCATTTCAGGAGGTGGCATATGTTAAAGAACCAATGGTATTGAAGGAAGTAGTTGAAGCTGCACTGAAAGAAATGGTGGAGAACAAGCCTCCAGGAATTGATGGAATACCCATTGAGATGTTTCAGCATATGGATGCCCCACTGGAGACACTGACTTGGTTATGCCAAGAGATTTGGAAGACAGCTACCTGGCTAACTGACTGGAAGAGATCCATATTTGTACCCATTCCAAAGAAAGGTGATCTCACAGAATGTGGAAATTGTCAAACAATATCATTAATATCTCATTCAAGTAAAATCTTACTGAAGATAATTCAAAAATGGTTGCAGCAGTATATTGACAGAGTATTTCCAGAAATGCAAGCTGATTCAAAAGAGGATGTTGGAGAAGGGATCTCATTACTGATGTCAGATGGATCTTGGCCCTTCCTCTCAGCCCCAGCCTCCATGGCCTAGGTCAAAGAGTACCAAACTCAGCCCATTTCTTCTTTCCTGTACTTCTCCCATTTCCACTCAAGTGGACCCACATGGTCACAAGTGAGTAACATACAAGCTACTCATTGGCTTCCTTTAATTTGCAGTCCTGGAAAGGGTTTCTGTCACGGACCATGACTTTCCTGTCTCAATGAACGCAAAACCAGTCTGCTTGTTGGAAATCCAAAGAGCCAAGCAGTCATCATTTTTTCCTTTTCATGTTCTTATTCAAATGCAAATCTTCTGTTCCCTCAGTAGTAATGGGTGGGTTTCAGGTTCTCTACCTAAACCCCCTATACTCTACACACAGGGTTTGAAACAAAAGCCTGTGTTTCTTCTGGGTAAATTCTATTTCCCCTTTTAACATATCCAATCAAGTATTGGCTGAAGGAGGACTTACATACTCTCTGTCATCCATATACCCAGTAATCATTTCTCATGTACAAACAGGTAAGAGAGCATTCAATACCCGTAGTACATTCAGATAAATACACAATCCAAAACACATAATCCTTTTTAGGACATTCCAGGTTCGTTTCTTTACCTTGATTACCATCTCATTCTATGCATATGGCCTTGGGCCTTTGGCTGGGTGTAACCAAAAGCTCTAGCCTCTGGATCAATTATTTCCTTTAAGACTTAACACCAAACAAAGTGACCATCTAAGAATCCAAAGTTTCACTTCCCAGGCCCCTTCCTTCTTTCTTTTACAAAGTCTCATACTTCTGAGTCTGGAGCCATGGCAATGATCCCACCACTTCTGAAACCAACTGTTAAAGGGGCAAGGAGGCCACATCTTCTGACCTCCTCTAACTGCACAAGAAGAAGACAGAATCACTACCAGTAGCCCAAGGCTTATTCGTGCAAGGCCAGACATGCTGCCTCCCTCCAGCCCTTTCACCAACTGTTCCTCCCAAAGCATCCACCACCTCTCTCCTGGGTTCAATAATTCACTGCAGTGGCCACACAGAACTCACAGATTATGGGATTTATTAGGGAAGCACCAGATTACAATTCAAGTTCAGGAAAAACACTCAGTTTCTCTCAGCCCACTGTCTCTCACCCAACAGTCTCTCACAGTCTCTCTCCCAGCAGTGCATGTCCCTTGGTGTCTCTCAGCAATGCATGTCTCTTGCATCTCTTTCCCAGCAACATGTGCCTCTCAGGAGCGCATTCCTTCTCAGCAGTACATCCTTCTCATCAGAGAGACTTCTGCCTATAGGAAGCCTCCTTTTGAGCCTGGCAGAGTGGTCAAACTAGCCAATCATAACATCAGAATATTAAGCATCTGAGAGAGACCAAACTTCTCAGAATATTGCTTTGTGCCACTCCCAGCAGAAATACCCCAGGTGGATAACATTTACAATCAGGAGCTCCTCAGTTGCTCACAGAAAATTCCACCACGGAGTTTACCAAGACTTATGGCTAGAAAAGCCATAGCAAGTAATTCACTATACCACAGAAGCCAATGGAAGCAGCAGTCAAGACATCATATGATGTATAGCACTGGGCAAATTGGCTACAAAGGACCTCTTTCAAATGCTGAAGAGCAAAGATGTCTCCTTGAAGACTAAGGTGTGCCTGACAGAAGCCATGATATTTTCAATCACTTCCTATGCATGTGAGAGCTGGACAATGAATAAGGAAGACTGAAGAAGAATTGATGCTTTTGAACTGTGGTATTGGCGAAGAATGCTGAAAGTACAACGGACTGCTAAAAGAACTAACAGGCCTGTCCTGGAGGAAGTGCAGCCAGAATGTTCCTTGGAGAAAGAATGGCCAGATTTCATCTCACTTACTTTGGTCATGTTGTCAGAGGGGACCATTCCCTGGAGAAGGATGCCGTGCCTCGTAAGGTGGAGGGTAGACAAAAGAGGGGAAGGCCCCCAACAAGATAGATTGACACAGTGGCAGTGGCCATGGGCTCAAGAACATCAAGAATCATGGAGCTGGCTCAGGACCAGGTGGTGTTTCGTTCTGCTGTGCATAGGGTTGCTATGAGTTGGAGACGACTTGACGGCACCTAAAAACAACAACAATATATTATTACTTCATTGATTTTATCCAGTATTATCTTCCTTGTACTTCTTAACTGACACTAGAAGATTTTTTATAACTTCAAGCAAGCAAAACAAAACAAAATTTAAAAGAAAGGTTAAGCAAATGCATCTGAAAACACTTGAAAATAACTGGAAGGAAATTATAGAACTTAATTTTTAATATTTTTTATTCAGTTGTTTGTTTCATAATCAACTATTAGTATTAAAAATTTCAGCAGAAAACATTCATAGGAATAGTTTCAAAATGTATTTAGCTAAAGCAGTCATCACGCCATGACCATAATTAGTAACACAGCATTATAATAAAGAAATATGCGAAGTTTGAAGTAATTTTAATTATAATCCTAGGGTTTTAGATCTTGTATGGATTTTGTAATTCAAGCACATGCAGTTAATGTATCATAACACAGAGATCACCAGTTAGATATGAAACTACATCACTATCCTGACAGAGGGTATTCCTACATATATATCTATATGTGCTGCAAATATACCCATGAATATAGTAGATCATATGAGGGCAACACTATGAAAACTTGTTAGCCATAACCAAACACCTTGAAGAAATGAGTCACTGGGCCTGGGGGCTCAGGGCCATAGTTTTGGGGGACATCAAGGTAAATTGGCATAATGTAGTCCACAAAGACAACATTCTACATCCTACTTTGATGAGTAATGACTGGGGTCTTCAAAGCTTGTGAGTGGCCATCTAAAGTGCAACTATTGGTCTCTCCTTGCACAGAGTAGAGTGAAGAAAATCAAAGGCAAGAGAAAACAATTAGTCCAAAAGACTAATAGACCATGGAGACCCCAGTCTTCATGACCATGAGATCAGAAGACCTAGATGGTGCCTAGTTTCCACTGCTGACTGCTTGGAAAGGTATCACAATAAGGGGTCCTAGAAAGAGTAGGAGAAAAATGTGGAATATAAGTCAAATTATAAACAAAAAAAAACCAAACAGGCTTATTGGCTGATAGAGACTTAGAACTCCAGAGACTATGCTTCTTAAACACCCTTCAGGCCTGGAACTGAACTTTCACCTCTGTGGCTTAACTTTCACCCAAACAATAGAAAAGTGAACAATAACACCAGGGAGGTATGCACTTCTTAGAATAATCAATCTTAGGAGATCAAAAAGGCAGCATTTGTCCAGGGATAAATCTCAGAAGGAGGGAAGGTATCAGAAAGTAGGATGAATGGAAATGGTAAACACGGTGAAGAAGTGTTAAGAGTGCTATCACATTGTGGCGATTGCTATCAATGTCACAAAGCAAAATAACTGAATTGTTGAATGGAAAATCAATTTTTTCTGTAAACTTGCACCCAAATCACAACAGAAAGTTAATTAAAA
>NW_006921885.1:373284-397937 GCF_000298275.1 Orycteropus afer afer | reverse complement strand
TACTTCTGTAGAAATACCACCCCAGAAACCCAAGGAGAGGTCACTATTAATCAGAACTTACTCAAAGGCAGTGAGTTTGGTTTGGAGTTTAGGGACATTTCAGTTGGCAGTTGATACAAATTTTTCTACTTAGGAAAGTTTTAAAGTGTTAAATTGCAAAACAATAACTTAAGATTATGTTAAGAGAAGTAGAGGTAGTGTACACTTAAATGTATACAAATCTAAGAGAAAATGTTAGGGGAAAGTCCATCAAAAACCACATTAATAAGAAGAGGGATTCTAAACATTGATTGTCATTTCACATATACCAAACTCACTGCCACTGAGTCGCATCTGACTCATAGCGACCCCTCCCTGGGTTTCTGAGGTGCTAACACTACAGAAGCAGATTGCCTGATTTTCCTTCCAAGGAGTGGCTGGTGGGTTTGAACTGCCAGCCTTCTGGTTAGTAGTCAAATGCCTTAGGCACTACGCCACCAGAGCTCCTCATTTCATATATGTTGTTGTTGTTGTTGTTATGTGCCGTCGAGTCGGCCCCGACTCATAGCGACCCCTCCTTGGGTTTCCGAGGCAGTATCACTACAGAAGTAGGATTGCCCAACCTTCCTTCCGAGGAGTGGCTGGTGGGTTTGAACCACCAGCCTTCTGGTTAGCAGTCAAGTGCTTTTAGCCACTATGCTACCAGAGCTCCTCATTTCATATATATGCTAGGATAATGTGTTATGGGTCCAAATGAATGTGGGAGCCACTGCATAGAATATCCTTCTCTTTGAATTTCACAGTACAACCTTTATATTAAAGGCACTGAGAAGTTCTGCTGTTAAAATTTCTAATGCAGTGCATGCTGGAGCATGCTTTAGAAAGGACCTTTTAGACTTCCAAACAAAATACAGAGGTCCTTAGATGTTGCTGCAGTTACAGCACACAAAATACTGGGATTACTATTGGTAAATGTATGTAAAAGAGAAAATTCATTTTCCAACCTACTGGTGGGGGTTAGATATCCTTTCAGTCCTTTTAAATTTTTCAAAGTTAAGGTAGGATTTTCCACAAGCTGAGTGCAAAATAATTATATCTGTTTTATATAACTATATGTAGGCTGGGCCATTTAGGAAAATTATGCACATTGCTCTAAATTCATTCTCCTTGACCCAGAAATGTACTTCCTCTGCCATGACCCTCTCCATTGACCCTACCCACTGCAGCATTACTGACTTTTGTTATACTATGTCCAATTTCCTTTCATGAAAAGCCTTGTAAATGCCAGTGAAACAAGACAGACTGAGCATTAACCTTTCCTTCCCCACCTTTCTCAAATTATGTAAGAATTATAGTAATGATGAACAGAAAGAAATAAGTCCCAGAGTGTGTAAAAAAGTGATTAGAAGGGGAAGGGACTATCTGTGAATCAGAGTGAAGCTTTTTTTGGGGGGATTGGGTGTGTAGGGTAAGTCAGTCTGATTGCATCCTGCCAACTCTCTTTATAAGAAATACTGTGATGAGAATGCCCCTCCCATAAATACCACAATAGAGTTTTTCCCACCAATTCAGAGGAGATGAAACAGACCTACAGAATGTTTTTATTTTTGTTATTATAGAATGAATTATATGTGCCTCTAGCTAAATATTTTTCTTTGCTGTGTAAAAGATTCCAAACTCTCTTGCAACTCAAGGACATGTTCCGATAATATTCTTTACCACACCATAAAATGTCCACTCTCTTTGGACATTTTATGATGCTTTAATGAAACATGCTTGCTCTTATATCTCTCATACTAAAAAATAAATAAATAACAAGTTTCTTGATGCCATTTATCCTGATTGCTCTTGTGTCATTCATTTACTCCTCCTTATAGCAGAATTCCATGAAGAAACTGAATCAGAAAAGTTATGCAACTAGTCTCAATTTTGTGAGGATAACCAGAGCTCAGTGATCGTAGTGGTCGTTTTTATTTAGGCTTATTTTCTTGATCATCTCATTTAGTTTTATAATTTCCTGCTTTCTCCATGCTAATGTCTCCTAAATTTATATCTCCAGCACAGAATTCTCCTGAACCCCATATAACCAATAAAGTAGTATGTATAACATGTCAAACTCAACGCATCCACAACTGAGCCCTCCGACCTGTCCCATCCCAATTTCTTCATTGTTAAGTTGCTCTATCTTTTCAGTTGCTCAGGAGTAAAACAAACAAAACAATAATAATAATGATGATAAAACCTAAAAAGAAACAAACATGTATTGATCCTTACATGACCCCTCTCTTACTCTTGTAACTCATATTGGAGTAATCTGATAAAATATTTAATCCCAATTACCAAAGCCTTATAATGGCTCCCTATTTCACTCTAAATAAAAGACAAAATAATCGCATATCTCTAAATTATATAAAACCTTATATTCTACTACTTTTAAGACTTCATTATCTACTACTGTCCATGTTGCTTACTCCAATGCAACTAAATTGACCATGGTCTACTTGCTGTTTCTTAGACATATTTGAATACTCTCTCCTTTGGGACTTTTCATAGGTTGTTATTTCAGACTGTGGTGATTACCCTCAGATATCCAATGACCTTCTTCTGAACTCTTTTTCTTAGATGTTACTTCTTTAGGTATCTATCCTGGCCATTTTATGTTGTTGTTGTTGTTGTTATGTGCCATTGAGTTGGAACCGACTCATAGCCACTCCTCTTTGGGTTTCTGAAGCAATATCACTATGGAAGTAGATTGCCCAACCTCCTTTCTGAGGAGTGGCTGGTGGGAATGATCATCTTCTAGATCTCTCTTATTTGTTGCTATTAGTTGCTGTCAAGTTGATTCTGACTCATGGTGGCCCTGTAGGTGTCAGAGTAGAATTGTGCTCCCTAGAATTTTCAAAGTTCTGACCTTTCAGAAGCAAATTGCCAGGTCTGTCTTTGGGGGTGCTTCTGGGTGGATTGGAACCCCCAATCTTTTAGTTACTAGTGGAGTCAACTTTTTGTACCACCCTGAGACTCAGATCTCTCTTACCTTCTAATTTTTCTTTTTTCAAAATAGCACTGATTGTGTTTTCGCATACTGTAGAATTAAATTACTATACTGTTCATTTATTTTCTTACCACACCTCCCAAAGGTAACTTGAATAAGGGAAGGTTTCCTCTGTTTTTATTTATTCTTAGTTTCTTTAAATTTTTTTCCCCATTGAATATATTTCCACCATCTATAACAGTAACTGTCACATGGTAACTAATCAGTGAATATTTGCTGAGTTGATTCAATAAAATACCCCAGGTAAGACCTAATTTATTTAATTCATTAAATGAATGAATATGAGTGGGAAAACTAAGGGACACCTTCTCTTTTTTAGAGATAAGCTCTAAGCAGAACAGCAGAAGAATTGATCAAGGTGAAAATACATAATCTTGTTTCTATAAAAGAACATTAAAAAAATTCCAGTTAGAAAAAAAGAAAACATCTACAATTCTCTCCCCATCCCCCCTAAAAAAAAAAAAAAAAAAAGAATAAAGGAAAGAAACCAGTTACCTGTGAAAAAACAGGAATCAAATTGGTATCAACCATTTATATGAACAGTAATTCATTCTTGAATAGGATAAAGCAGATATTTCAAAGGTATATAAAAAATTCACTGTAGAAATATATATATCTAGTAAAAATTTTATTGAAATAAGAGAAAATATAAATTTTCTTTGTATCTCAACATCCTTCAATGTTATCTCACATTCCTCTTTTCTGAAAAAATTACTTGGGAAGAGAGATGTCAGAATGTAATTAAACAATTTAGAACAACCATAGTTTTTACACAAGTAACATGAGAGTTCTACATTTGTTTGTGAACCACATCTTTCCCCTTTCCCCAAGGTATTTTCATAAACACAATATGCTAATTTATTTTTGCATACTACACGTAACAAAATTATTTTGGATGGCACAGTTGTCTCAAAGGTAGAAGACAAGTGTTATCTGCTTAAAAAACAGTAATAGTTTCAAAAGGGATATTTTTGAAAAGAGCATTCCACAATATACATAGTTGCCTCATTCTGCTGCAAGAATAAGAAACTTTAGGGGAAAAAAAGAATCTGTTTAAGGAGTTCATGGTCCAACTATGGAGTTTCCTATAAAATTTAGAATTAGCTTGTTAATTTCTATAAACAAGTTCTTCTGGGATTTTGATTGGTGTTGCATGAAATATTTCAGTTTGGAGAGCATTAACAGCCTACAACTTTAAGCCATACAATTCAAAGCAATCATATATCTTTTTCCTCCTAGTGTACTAGGGGAAAAAAGATCACAGATTCCACCAGGTTTTTTTGATAGGACAAAGACAATCATCCAGGATGAGGGAAACAATCATCATGTACACAGTACAGAAAGCTGAATGGAATGGAGTCTGCTGAGTCAAGACTATGGGACTAATCATATATGATTGAAACCAAAGGGAATCATCACAAAATCAAAACTGGTGGCAGATCGATTCACGACTGACACACAAAGGACTATAGAATTAGTTGGGGGTGGGTATGGGGGGGAGGACCATAACTGAAGATTAAAAAGGCTTACAGGGTTGTTTCTGGGGCTTGACCACCTGGCTACCTGGTGGTCTAGATGACTCATAACCAGGCAGCCTGAGTCATAGCTACAAGGTGGCTACAAGACAATACCAGGACTCTAACCTTAATTTAAATTAGATAAGGACACACTCAGACAAGTTCCTTAGTTCTTCTCATGATCTACTTCCACAGTGATACTGTCTCAGAAACCCAAGGAGGGGTCCCTATGTTGAAAACAACAACAACAACAACAACTTCCTTAGGACAAACTCCCACTCCCTAGGTTTGTCCTTCAACTTGTCTATGCATAGCCCAATGTTGGTTTAAAAGTCAGAAAGAACTCAAATGGGGTCTGAACTTATATCAAGACTAAAAATGGAGTTTGGGCTCCCACAGTGGACTGCAACCTTCCACAACCCAAGTGCCTTAGAATTTAAACTCTAATACACTATGTTACTCAATATCAGCACTATTAGCATTTTGGATTAGATAATTATTTGTTGTGAGGATCTGTCTTACTCATTTCAAGATATTTAGCAGGATCTTTAGCCTCTATTTACTAGATGCTAGTACTACCCGTCCATTCCCCCACCCTATTTTTGACAATTAAAAATATCTCCAGACATTTCCAAATGTCTTCTTGAAGATAAAATTGCCCCAGTGGAGAATAACTGTTTTAAGGCTCTATACATGTAAGTGGTATTCTTTAGAGAGAGAAATAGGATTAAATATAAAAATACCAGTTGAGAATTGTGACAGTAACAGATGGCCTAACATATACATATAATCAGGAATACAAAAGGATTAAACAAAAAAACCACAAACTCACTGCCATCTAGTCAATTCAACTCATAGACCCCTCTTTAAGTTTCCAATGTGGTATCTCTACTGAAGTAGATTGCTCCCTCTTCTTTCCAAGGAGTGGCTTGTGGGTTTGAACCACCAGCCTTCTGGTTAGCAGTCAAATGCCTTAGGCACCACACGACCAGAGTGCCCGCAAAATGAGAAGAGACTGAACAATTATTTGAGGAGATAATGGCCAAAATTATATCTCAAATTAAATACATCAGCCCATAGATTCAAGTTGTTTGTGAACCTCAAAAAGGCTAAGCACAAAAATACCAAAGGCACATGATAGATAAAAAAGTTTAAAACAAAAATTAAATAGAAATTCTGAACTGTAGTCAGAGGAAAAAAAAAGTCATATTCAGGAGAACAAGAAAAATAGCAGCCGTTTATTCATCATAAACAGTAAAAAACAAAAGACAGTGGAAAGACATCTTTAAAATGCTGAAAAAAAAAACCCTAAGAAAAACAGAGCAATTTGGAAATTTATGTTTAGTAAAAATTTCTTTTAAAAAAAACAAAGGAATACTGAAGCTATTTTAGATTAATTTAAGAAAATTTGTCATTAAAAGGCCAGCCACATGATAAATACTAAAAGAAGTTATTTCAACTAAACAGTAGTGATTCTAGATGAAAGCCTAGATAATCAGAGACAATTTATAATTTATAATATATGTTTTTAAATACCAAAATCCCAAATTAGTCAATTCAACTCATAGTGACTTCTCCTTGGGTTTCCAAGGCAGTATCTCTAGAGGGGGAGGCCTTCAACGAGATGGATTGATACAGTGGCTGCGATGATGGGCTCGAGTATAGCAGGGATTGTGGGGCTGGTGCGGGATCGGGCAGTGTTTCGTTCTGCTGTGCATGGGGTCGCTATGAGTCGGAAACGACTCGACGGCACTTAACAACAACAACAACATCTCTAGAGAAGTAGATTGCCCAATCTTCCTTCTGAGGAGTAGCTGCCAAGTTTGAACCACCAGCTTTCTGGCTAGCAGTCAAAAAATGGTATAGTAGAGTTCATGTAGACAACAATAAGACAAAGGAAAGGAAGGTGGTTAAATGCAATTTTACTGTTGTAAGGTCCTTACATATTATGTGTAGAATATTAAAGATAGTCTGTGATAAGTTAAAGATGGATTAGAAATTCTTACAGCAAACATAAATATAATAATTGTAAAAACTATAGAAAAAAATAATATTGTAAACATAAAATTAACTATATCAATGATTATATTAAATGCAAATGGACTAAACACTCAAATTAAAAGTGAGATATTGTCAGACAGAAGAAGAAAGAAGACTCAATTATAGATTGTTTATAAGAGTCATCTTTAAATATAAAGACCCATACCAAACCTGTTGTCATCAAATTAATTCTGACTCCTGGTCACCTATATGTGTAAGAGTGGAACTGGGCTCCATAGGGGTTCTAATGGGTGATTTTTGGAAGTAGATCACCAGTCCTTTCTTCCAAGTATCTCTGCATGGATTTAAACCACAAAACTTTAGCTTAATAGTTAAGTGTGCACTACCCAGGGACTCCCTTCAGAAATTAGTCAGGAGCTCTGGTAGTATAGTGCCTGAGGCACTTGACTAGTAACCAGAAGGCTGGTGGTTCAAACCCACCAGCCACTCCTTGGAAGGAAGGTTGGGCAATCTACTTCCATAGTGATACCACCTTGGAAACCCAAGGATGGGTCACTATGAGTTGGGGTCGACTCGATGGAAAAATAACAACACTATAGTTGTTGTTGTTATATGCCGTAACGAAATGCAACATAAGCCTCATTTTCCCCCTTTCCTTTTATCTATCAGGAACTGCAGGAGCTCTGGTGATGTAGTGGATAAGGCATTTGGCTGCTAACCAGAAGGTCAACAGTTCAAGCCCACCAGCCATTCATGAGAAGGAAGACCGGCAATCTACTTACATAAAGATTTAACATAAAGATTTACAGTTTTGGAAACCCAACAGGGTCACTGTGAGTCGGAATTGACTTGATCAATGGCAGTGAGTTTGTTTTTTTTTAGACTCTAGTACCACAGTCTAGAGTTTGTCCTCTGGCACATATCATCCCAGATGAAAATTCCTAAGCATACTCATGGAGCCATGGATCTTGTTGGCGATGTATCAATTATTTCATGATATTTTGAAGATGCATCAACTCCTTTGCTCCTTGTCCCTTTAATTAGAAATTGACATACCTGATATTTGTGATTAAAAAATATACTCTTTGTTGTAAAAAATATATACATATAGTTTTACAAAGAATTGTATTTTTACAAAATACATATAGTTTTTTTTTTTTTAAATAAAAGACTTTAAAATAATTTGCTTACAAAATTGGGTTTATGTTTTTTTATAATTGAAATTCTATCTAATTTAACTTCATAAAAATAAACACAAAACTGAAAATAGTGAGCCAGGAAGCCAAACAAGAGATGATGGTGACCAGGACTAAGGTAGCATCAAAAGAAGTGGTAGAATTCAATACATTGGAATCCAGCTATATTGGTTTCAATATATTAGAGCCAAAAGAAATTGATAATAGATTTAATATAGAGGATGAAGAAAAAGTGATTTCTGATTTGAGATTCAGGAAAATTAAAGATAAATTAAGAAAAAATGAATGTTACTCATCTACCAGCTTTGATGGGGGGGAAAAAAACGTTTTTAGATCATTTCTTTATGGTACTGGAAGGATCTATAAATTCCTCCAGCAGGCCATTCACTGAAGAATGGGGTGGTTAGTGTATAGGAGGAAGCACACTGGTATTGGAGACCTGTATGAAGCTGTGTGACCTTGGTCAGGCCATCTAACCACTCAGAGCTTTTGTTTCCTCATAGATAAAACAGGTCAATAATAACATCTCTACACAATTTTTATGTGATCAAAAAAGATAATGATTGAAAAATGCCATTTAATGGAAGGGAAAGTTGTAATAGCTGTGACTTTTAACTTTTCTTATATATTGCTTAATATAATGTTATGTCCAAATAAGGTTTGTATTGTGCTAGATTGATTTTGATTGTTCTAAACATTTTAGTGCATATTTTTGTTGATAACAGCACATCTAAAACCAAAAACCAAACTCAGTGCCATCGAGTCATTTCTGGCTCATAGCAACTCCCATTAGGTTTCTGAGGCTGCAAATATTTACTGAAGCAGATCACTCTTCCTTCCATGGAGCAGCCGGTGGGTTTTGAAGCAGTGACCTTCTGGTTAGCAGTAAAGTGTCTTATCTACTGAGCCACGGTAGCTCCTTAGATTAGATTTGATAGCACATCTAATCTAACAAGACTCAAGTTTATATGTGTATATTATTATAATTTTGTAATCTTACATATACACTCACACCAAGAAAAAAGAGAGAGAGAGAATCTGATATCTCATCCAAGAGAATTTGGCATTCTTTTTAGGCATAATGCAGCTGGGGAGTTTAGTGTCAGTTAAGGAATGTGGTAGCAATGATAAGATCTCTTTTTCAAACTTATTTATTCTTCTCAATGCTAGAATGCCTAAGGCTATGCAGCTGATGTCTCCAGAACAGAAGATCAGTTTTCTGATTTTTACTCTCTGGAGCCTGTCCAAGGAGAAAGCCAAAAGCTTCAGTTGAACACCATTATTCGCGCTGACCTGCTCATTTATTTGAACAGTTGTTGCTGCTGTTGTTGTTATGTGCTGTAGAGTCAGACCCAACTCATAGCGACCCCTCCTTGGGTTTCCGAGGTGGCATCACTACGGAAGTAGATTGGCCAATCTTCCTTCCCAGGAGTGGCTGGTGGGTTTGAACTGCCAGCCTTCTGTTTAGCAGTCAAGTGCCTTAGGCAGTAAACTGCCAGAGTAGGACCATTTAAATAAGAATTAGAAGAGAGTGAAACAGCATGAGGTTCCTTGACAGATGTTTCCATTTGGAAGAATTTTTTCAGCTATGAGTTGAAACCTACTGGAGGGCAAGATTTTGTTTTGGTTTGTTTTGATTTCTGCTTACTTCCTATAGAACCACATCAGTGTTTCTGCTCTTTGCTCTCTCTCCATATAGATATGATTTCACATACATACACATGGAAATACACACACAGAGATCTATATATATATATATATATATGTGTGTCTATGTGTGTGTGCAAGTATATGTTGTTGTGGTTAGGTGCTGTCTATTTGGCTCTGACCCATAGCAATCCTTTGTACAACAGAACAGAACACTGCCCAGTTCTGCACCATCCTCACAATACTTGCTTTACTTGAGCCCAGTTTCAGTCACCGTTTCCATCTATTTGTTTGAGGGTTTCCCCTTTTTCACTGACTTTCTACTTTACCATGCATGGTATTCTTCTCCAAGGACTGGTCCCTCTAACAACATGACAAAGTGCGTGAGATGAACTTTGGCCATTCTTTCCTCTAAGGAGCATTGTGGCTGCCCTTCTTCCAGGACAGATTTGTTTGTTTTCTGGCCGTCCATGGTATTTTCAGTATTCTTCGCCAACACCACAATTCAAAGACACCAATTCTACTTTGATCTCCCTTGTTCATTGTCCAGCTTTCATATGCATATGAGGCTTGGGACAGGCGCACCTTAGTCTTCAAAGTGACACTTTTGCTATTAAACACTTTACAACAGATTTGCCCAATGCAATACATCGACTGATTTCTTTAATGGTGCTTCCATCAGTGTTGATTGTGGATCCTAGTGAAATGAAATCTATGACAAGTTCAATCTTCTCTCCATTTATAGTAATGTTACTTATTGATCTAGTTGTGAGGATTTTTGTTTTATTTATGTTGAGTTGTAATCCATACCTAAGGCTGTAAGTGCTTTAAGTCTTCTTCATTTTCAGCAAGCAAAGTTGTGTCATCTTCATATCACAGGTTGTGGAGTCTTCCTCCAATTCTGAGTCCACATTTTTCTTTAGATACTCCTGCTTCTTGGATTATTTGCTCATCATACAAATTGAAGAAGTATTGTGAAAGAATACAAGCCTGACACACATATTTCCTGATTTTTAATCATGCAGTATCCCCTTGTTCTATTGGAATAACAGCCTCTTGTTCTATGTACAGGCTCCTCATGAGCACAATTAAATGTTCTAGAATTCTAGAATAATTTGTAATTATATATATATATATATGTATATATATATATTATATAATGTAATAATGTTCTAGAATAATTTGTAATGTTATCAATAATTCATTATGATACACACAGTCGGATGTTTTTGCATACTCAATAAACACTGGTAAACATCTTTCTGGTATTCTTTGCTTTCAGCCAGGATCAACCTAACATCAACAATAACCTTGCTCCATGTCTTCTTCTTGAATTTCTGAAAGTTCTCTGCCAATATACTGTTGCAACCATTTTTGAATTATCTTCAGCAAAATTTTACTTGTGAGTGGTATTAGTGATACTTTCTGATAATTTCTATATTCTGTTTATCACTTTTTTTTTTTTTTTAGATTGTGCTTTAGGTGCAAGTTTTCAGAGCAGAGTTTGTTTTACATTCAACATTATGTGTACATTTAGTTTCACTCCCCATTTACCATGCCCAATCCTAACCCAATCTCCTCCCCTCCCTGTCCAACAACACCCTCCCCTGTGCCCCTCATAGTTATGTACTCCTGTGTGTCCTGCATTTCCTCTGTGCAAATGTTGCCCCTCTGGTGCCCTGTGGTTGATTGCTCCAAGGGATGCATTTCCATAGAGTATGTGGGTGCGTCACTCTGGGTTGAGTGGTCTGTGTGTACATCTTGTTTACTGTTGGGCTGAGAGCCAGCCCCTGGGAGTGAGTTTTATTCCAGGCCCAGAATGTATCCCAGGGCCATAGTATTGGGGGTCTCACCAGACTTCATCCGACCAATAATTCTGGTCATTATTAAGTGTTGGGATTTAGTTCCACGTTTTTCCTCCCACTCTACCCAGGATCTCCAGATTTGATCCTTTCCTGAGTCATTGGCATTAGTGGCTGGGTGTCACCTTTCTTGGGAATGGGTACAATTAAGGACCTTTTCTAGGACATAAATTGTACTATAAATATATGTCAACATGCTTTATCTCTTCCATCACTTTTTAAATTTATACTTATCTTTTCTATCACCTTTCAATACCTTATTTACTTTAAGCAGTCAATTTGATTAGGATGATTGAAATAATTAATGACTGGATAAATGATTAAAAATAATGGGTGAAACATTTAGGCAAATTCATAGCCAGTTGGAGAAAGAGAAGGATTTTGATATTTTCATAGCAAAAACATTTATATGAAAGTACTTTCTCCTTGACCTCATGTTCTGCATATATTTTTTAGAAAGTTCACATTCACTCATTCATTCATCCAATAAAAACATTTGAGCACCTGATATACCCAAGGTACTCTGCTAAATATAGGGAATACAACTGTAAAAACATAAAGTCATTGCCCTCAGACCCTCACACTGCCATTCTTCAAGCTCTCTCCTTGATTAAAAGTATACATTGATGTTTTATTTTTTTTAAATAATACAATTAGAGATACCTTTTCCTTGGACTGATGTATAAAGCCACCCCTCTCCCATCACTCTGGGTTTCAGGACCTAGGGCGCCCTTTTCATAGTGAATTTGTAATATTTACTGGCAAGTTTTACTGGGTGGTGCATGTGGTTTCCACTCTACTATTAACCTAAAGGTTGGAGGTTCTAACCCGCCCAGTGGTGCTGTGGAAGAGAAGCCCAGCAATCTGGTTCCATAAAGATGACAGCCAAGAACTCCATATGGAGCAGCTCTCTGCTGGAACACACGAGGTCGCCGTGAGATGGACTTGACCTGACAGCAACAGGTTTTTGGCTCACCATTCTTCATGAATAAAAATGAAAAAATGAAGAAAATATATAGAATTTCTTTTTTTTTTTTTGTAAATCCTCTATGAGCATTATTGATTCCATACAAACTTTTGTTTGTAACAGATAAGCAGAACTCAACCACTTAATAATCTCCTTTCCCATGTAGATGATCTCTGAAGAGTATACCATATTAGGTGGAATATGTTCTATTGAGTGCTGAGAATTTATGTTAACTCCATATTTACCTTTGGAAGCAATGAGATGACAGACTTAGTAGTAATGAGGATTTAAGATGTGTACAGATAAATCATTTTAAACATATGTCATTGTTGTTGTTGTTGTTATGTGCCGTCGAGTCAAACCTGACTCATAGCGACCCCTCCTTGGGTTTCCGAGGCAGTATTACTACGGAAGTAGGATTGCCCAACCTTCCTTCCGAGGAGTGGCTGGTGGGTTTGAACCGCCAGCCCTCTGGTTAGCAGGCAAGTGTCTTATCCACTATGCTACCAGAGCTCCCACATATGTCATTGTTGTTGTTATTTGCCGTCGAGTCGACCCCGACTCATAGCGACCCCTCCTTGGGTTTCCAAGGCAGTATCACTACGGAAGTAGGATTGCCCGACCTTCCTTCCGAGGAGTGGCTGGTAGGTTTGAACCGCCAGCCTTCTGGTTAGCAGTCAAGTGCCTTAGGCACTATGCTACCAGAACATATGTCATTAGTAGACCATAAATAGAAAAGCTATTTTACATGAGAAGGAGGAGTTAAAAAAATAAGGAAACTAATAGGCTATGTGCTAGACAATAACTAATAGGCTATGTGCTAGACAATTTGTCATAATCCTTTCTGACCTACATAGACTGATTATGATTTTTCCCTAAGAAATTTTTAAGTTATTTCCATTTTTATTACATTTTTATGACACTGTATTAAGTCCAAACATTTTGAAAAAAATATGTGTCCCAGAAGTTGAGGCAGAAACAAAAAAAAAACTATAGAAACTGAAATGAAGATATGTGTGAGTTGTGAGAGCATGGAAACAGAAGAATGCAGATATTTTGGAACGTGAGGGTCAGAAGACATGTGTATGTGTCCTGGCTTACCCACGTACCTGCCCAAGGATTTTTGTCTGTTCGCATTAAACATTTGTATTTCACCTGTTTAATGAAGATTTGGAACCATTTATTGTATACTATCCCATATTATTGCTGCAAGGATAAAAGTAAATAATGGGATGTGGACATATTTTGGCAAACTGCACAGACCTAATAATTATATATGCTTTCAAGAAGTTTTGCTAATGGTAAATGAAAGCTGGCATGTAAATTCAAAGCTTGAGGTTTTCTAGGATCATGTTTCCTGGTGCTGTTGTAACAGAAACGACACAAGTGGGTGGCATTTATTTTCTCATAGTTCAGGAGGCTAGATGTCTAAATTCAGAGTATAGCTCTAAGGGGAGCTCTTCATTGTCGATTCCAGCTTCCAGTAGGCAGAGATCTTTAGCTCCTTGGTGGTCTTTATGCAACTCAAGCTTCTGTGTCTAATCTGCTCTACTTTTCATAACAAAGAAGAGGTCAGTCAGGTTTAGGACACAGCCTATATGATATGGTCTCATTCACATAACAGAGAAAAGCCTATTCCAAAACAGAATTACATTCATGTGTATAGAAATTAGGATTCTAAACATCATTGGACACAAAAACAATCCATAACAAATGAGAAAGCCTAAGCCAATCAACAGACTGAGTAAAGTAATCAAAGTGAAGAGATTAAAGATGTAAGTTGTGTGTGTTGTTGTTGCTGTTAGGTGCCATCAGGACTGTTTCGACTCATAGCCCACCCTGTGAAAAACCAAATGAAGCATCATCTGGTCCTGTGCCGTCCTCACAGTCTTTGTTATACTTGAGAATATTGTTGTAGCCACTGTGTCAATCCATCTCACAGAGGGTCATCCCTTTCTCTATGACTCTATATTTTACCAAGCGTGCTATGTTCCTCTAGGAACTGGTCCCTTCTCACGAGATGACCAAAGTACATGAGATGAAGTCTGACCATTCTCATTTACAAAGAGAATTCCAGCTGTACCTCTTTCAAGATACGTTTGTTCATTCTTGCAGTCTATGGTGTTTTCACTCTTCTTTGCCAACACCACAATTCAAATGGATCAATTCTTCTCTGGTTTTCTTTATTCATTATCCAACTTTCACATGTATATGTGATTATTGAAAATACCATGGCTTGGGTCAGGCAGACCTTAGTCTTCAAAGTGAAATCTTTGCTCTTTAACGCTTTAAAGAGGTCTCATGCAGCAGACCTGCCCAGTGCAACAGTTAGTCTGATTTCTTGACTGCTGCTCCCATGGGCTTTGATTGTGGATCGAAGTAAAATAAAATCCTGGACAACTTCAATCTTTTCCATTTATTGTGATATGCCTTCATATTTCACTTCATTTCCCCATTATTTTCTATAGTGCCTGATTGTAGGGGATGATTCCTAAATAATATTGACCAACGGCAATATTTTGAGCATGAAACAACAGCTGAAACATTTTTATTTAAGGTGTAAAATTATTGTGCCATAACAATAGTGAGGTAAAACTGGCAATAATTTAAGAATAACAATACAAGAGGATACATTCATAAATATGAAAAAAACTTTTCCATTTTCCATTCATGAGTATGTGCCATAGAAAATGAAAACTATTAATTTTGCTCAATATGTCTTATGTGTAAAATTTGCACATTTATCCAACTATCCAAGTTGCATGTTGCTTCCCTTGTTGCATAAGTTGTCCTTCCCCTAAGAGGTTTTTTTTTCCTGACATAAGAGGTAAACAATAGATTCATATATACCTGTCATCTTACCATCATTATTTTAAAAGGTCTTTACCTCTAGCAGAAGGACAGACACAGTTACAGTAACTAATGATTGCTGGTTCATTCAAATTGCTTTTCTATGAGCAATCATAAAAATAGAATAATGAAGGTCATATCTTTTCCCAGGAGGACACTCACATCACTGATTATAAACCCATCTCAGCATTTCTGTCATCAGTAATAAAAAGCAGCTGCACCAGTTATGATGGTAATTCCTAGCTAAAGAGTCTATTGAATAATGCTTTTGTTTCCAATCAAAGCACCCAACACAGCATTAGAGGAAGTTAGAGTTTGTTACTCTCTCATATATCAAAGTCTGCTTGCCAGTGTTGTATTTATTGACCTGTCCAACTCCTTTTCCGTGATTGATCACTTTTGCCACCCAAAGGTTTTGCCTGTTGCCTTGTCATAGCAAAGTTCTCTACAGTGCTTTGGAAATTAAAATGCCCCTTTGTGCTTCCGCTGGGAAAATTCTTAATTTTATTGGAACAAGGGCATCTGGTACTGTGGCAGGTTTAGCATTTGCCTGTCCAATATCCATTCTTCCCTTCTTTATTTCCAAAGGAAACCCATTTTGTTTAAAGTTGCAAGGTTCCTGTTTTCATATCTGGATTCTCAGGCATCTTTACAGCTTATCAGTAACTAAGTTATACAATTCAGACCAAAATTATATAAACAGTTGTCAATTGAGTGGACTTTGTAGAAAACTATTGTTTTCCTCAACAAAGGGGACAAATCATTCAACACTCACCTTTACCTTTCTTCTAGTCCACTTCTTTTTTCTGGTAGGTGAACATGATATATGGAGATGGAACAACAGTTTTTGAGCACAAGAATGAAATTATACGGTAACTTTGGTGATGTTTACATCCCTTATGGCATTTCTAGAAGCCAGTTTATCAGCTTGAGACTGGTTACCTCTAGACTTTTGTTGACTGAGAAAAATTGCTCCCTGTTACATTTAAGTTACTGACATTTGAGTCTTCTGTTATAGACTTGTGAATGCAATACTAAATGGGTTACAGGATCTAGAATGCAGGTGCAGCCATTCCAAAATAGCTGGACTTCTTGATATTTTGTATTAAAAGGTAGCAACTTTTTTATTCCATCAATTTCAAGGTTTACACACTCTATCTTCAGAGTTATATCTTACATACTTTGGATTACTAAATATTGTATATGTGGGACAAACTAAGTTTGTTTTACTTGTTCCTTCTGTGGTTAAACATGTCACAGCAGTGTGACATCTTAATATAGATGACCACCACTCCTCTGTTAGTTTGTCATACTGTTGTGGCTTGCTCATTATTGGCTTAGGAGCTTCCAGTATGGGCTTTTGGCCATTTCTCTGTACATCAAGAACTCAGGAGAATAGTCTGTCCCTATGGCTTCCCTCCCCAGAGATGGACTTAACTACCACAAAGGACTTCTCCTTCTTTTTTGACCCTCCAATTTAGCAAGCATGACATCCTTTTCCAGAGAATGGTCCCTTATGACAACATGACAAAAATAGGTGTGATGAAGTCTGGCTATTCTCTCTTCAAAGGAGGATTCTGGCTTTACTTCTTCCAGGACAAATTCGTTAGTTCTTTGAGCAGTCAACAGTACATTTAGCATTTGTCACCAACATCACAACTCAAAAGCATCAACTCTTCTTCAGTCTTCCATATCTATTGTCCAGCTCTCACATGCATATGAGGCAACTGAAAATACCATGGCTAGGGTTAGGTGCATCTTAGTTTTCAAGGACATAACTTCGCTCTTCAGCACTTGACAGAGGTCTTTTGTAACAGATTTGCCCAGTGCAGTACGTCATCTGATGTCTTGACTGCTGCTTCCATTGGCATTGATTGTAGAAACAAGTAATATGAAGCCTTTGACAACTTCAATCTTTTCTCCATTTATCGTGATGCTGCTTATTGGTACAGTTGCAGGGACTTTTGTTTTCTTTATGTTGAGGTGTAATCCATACTGCAGACTATAGTCTTTAATCTTCATCAGTACGTGCTCCCAGACATCCTCACTTTTAGCAAGCAAAGTCATATCATCTGCATATCTCAGATTGTTAATTAGCCTTCTCCCAAATGTGATGCCACATTCTTCTTCATAAAGTCCAGCTTCTTAGATTATTTGCTCATACAGACTGAATAAGTATGGGGAAAGGATATAACTTTTACACACTACCTTTCTGTTTTTGAACCATGCAGTATCCCCTTGTTCTGTTCAAACAACAGCCTCCTAGTCTATGTACAGGTTCCTCATGAGTACGATCAAGTGTTCTGGAACTCCCATTCTTCTCAGTGTTATCTATAATTTGTTATGATCCACACAGTTGAATGCTTTTGCATAGTCTATAAAACATAAGTAAACATCTTTCTGGTATTCTTTGCTTTCAGCTAAGATCCATCTGACATCAGAAATGATATCTTTTGTTCCATGTCCTCTTCTGAATCCTGCTTGCATTTCTGGAAGTTCTCTGTCAATATACTGCTGCAACTCTTTTTTTCATTATCTTCAGTAAAATTTTTACTTGTGTGTGATATCAATGATATTGCTTGGTTAATTTTCACTTCCTGTGGGATCACCTTTCTTTGGAATGGGTACAAACATGGATCTCTTCTAGTCAGTTGGTCAGGTAACTGTCTTCCAAATCTCTTGGTATAGCTGAATGAGTACAAGCATAGCCTCTGCTTGTTGAAATATCTCAGTGGGTATTCTGTCAATTACCAGAGACAATTCCTTCAGTGAAGCTTTGACTTCTTCCTTCAGTACCATTTGTTCTTGATCATATACCACCTCCTGAAATGGATAATCATCTACCAATTCTTTTTGATATAGTGACCCTGTGTATTCCATGCATCTTTTTTTTTTTTTTTTTTTTATGTTTCCTGTATCATTCAACATATTTCCCATGGAACTTTCAATATTGCAATTTGAGTCTTAAATATTTTCCTCAGTTCTTTCAGCTTGAAAAATGTCAAGCATGTTTGTTCCTTCTGGTTTTCAGACTGCAGAAGTTGGTAAAAAGCTTCAATTTCTTCATCTTTGGCTTTGATGGTTGGTGCATAAATTTGAATAATAGTAGTATTAACTGGTCTTCCTTGCAGGCCTGTGGATATTATCCTATCATTGACAGCATTGTACTTCAGGATAGATCTTGATACATTCTTTGTGATGATGAATGTCACACATTCTTCAATTTGTCATTCCTGGCATAGTGGATCATATGATCATCTGATTCAAAATGGCCAAAACCAGTAAATTTCAGCTCATTAATACCTAGGATATCAATCTTTATGCGTTCCATTTCATTTTTGACAACTTCCAATTTCCTTATATTCATATTTTGTACACTCCATGTTTCCAATTATTAATGTATGTTTGCAGCTGTTTCTTTTTATCTTGAGATGCGCCATATCAGCAAATGGGGGTAGTGAAAGCTTTATTCTATCCACACCATTAACGTTGATCCTATCTTAGGAGGCAGCTCTTCCCCAGACATATTTTGAATGCCTTCTGACCTGAGAAGCTCATCTTCTGGAACTATATTGTATGTTGTTGTTGTTGTTGTTATGTGCTGTCAAGTTGGACCCAACTCATAGCGACCCCTCCTTGGGTTTCTGAGGCAATATTGCCCCATCTTCCTTCCGAGAAGTGGCTGGTGGATTTGAACCACCAGCCTTCTGGTTAGCAGTCAAGTGCTTTGGGCACTACGCTACCAGAGCTTCTATATTGTATGATAGTTCAGGCCTATTCATAAAGTTTTCTAGTAATATATCAGACAGTGTTTCACTTCTATTCATAAGGTTTTTACTGGCCAATTCTTTGACAAGTAGATGGTCTTTTCCTTCTTCTGAGTCTCTCTTAGTCTACAGGCTCAGCTGAAACCTGTCCACTATGGATAATCCTGCTGGTATTTAAAACACTGGTGGCATAGCCTCCAGCCTCAGCAACACACAAGCCACCACAGTAGGACAAATTGTCAGACAAATTTGTCTCCTCTAGCTGTTCTACCCTGCTCTGATCATTTGCTATTCTCCCCAACCCTGCTTGTTTACCCAGCCTGCCCCCAGGGCAAACATCCACCTTCAATTTGTCCTGGGGCTGGCTTACTGCCATTAAGACAAATTACTTATTTATTGCAAATACTTTTTTTCAACAATATAAACGTCACCTATACATGTGGATCTCACCAGATGGAATACAAAAGAATCATATAGACTACATCTATGGAAAAAGATGATGGAAAAGCTCAGTATTATCAGTCAGAACAAAGCTACAGGTCAAATGCAGAACAGACCATCACCTACTCATTTTCAAGTTCAAGTTGAAGCTGAAGAAAATTAAAACAAGTCCCCAAGAGCCAAAGTACAATCTTGAATATATCATATCTGAATTTAGAGACCATCTCAAAAATAGATTTAACACATTGAAAACTAATGATTGAAGACCAGAAGAGTTTTGGGATGACATTAAGATTTGACACATAAAGAAAGACAAAGGTCATTGAAATGTCAGGAAAGCAAGAAAACACCAAAATGGTTGTCAAAAGAGTCTGAAAGTTGCTCTTCTATATATAGTAGCTAAAATGAATGGAAGAAATGGTGAAGTAAAAGAGATGAATAGATGATTTCTAAAGGAGTCTTGAGAAGAGAAAGTAAAGTATTATAATGAAATACTATAATTATAAGAAATTATAATGAAAGTATTACAATGAAATATAACCCAGAGTTAGAAAACCAAAAGTAAAGAAAACACTGAACATTTCTCAAGCTGAAAAAACTGAATTAAAAATTCAAGCCTCAAGTGGCATACTGAAAGATTCTATGGAAAAAATATTGGACAACACAGGAAAGGAGTATCAAAAGATGATGGAAGACACAGAGTCACTTTACCAAAAAGAATTGGTCAATATTCAACCATTTCAGGAGGCAGTATATGATCATGAACCAATAGTATCAAAGAGAGAAGTTCAAGTGTCACAGAAGGCACTGGTGAGAAGCAGCCTCCAGAAATGGATTGAAATACAAATTGATGTGTTTAAACAAAGGAATGTTACTCTGGAAGCACTCACTCATCTATGCCAAGGTATTTGGGAGACAGCCACCTGGACTACTGACTTAAAGAGATCCATATTTGTGTCAATTCCAAAGAAAAGTATTCCTACTAAATGCAGCAATTATCAAACAATATCATTAATATCACACAGAAATAAATTTTGCTTAATAATTCAAAATGTTTTCTGCACTCCATAAACAGGGAATGGCCAGAGATTCAAGCCAGATTCAGAAAAGAAAGTGAAATGAGGGATATCATTGCTGATGTCAGATGGATCTTGGCTGGAAGCAAAGAATATTAGAAAGATGTTTACCTATGTATTATTGACTATGCAAATGCATTTGTTTGTGTGGATCATAACAAATTATTGATAACATTGCAAAGAATGAGGATCTAGAATATTTAATTGTGCTCATGCAGAACCTGTGCACAGACCAAGAGGCAGGCATTTAAACAGAATAAGGATACGATACCACATGATTTAAAATTAGGAAAAATTTAGGCTTTTATCCTTTCACCATATTATTCACTATGTATGGTGAGTAAATAATATGAAAGTCTGGACTATCTGAAGAATAAGACAGTGTCAGGATTGGAGAAAGATCCGTTAACAGCCTGTGATATACAGATGACACATCCTCGCTTGCTGAAAATAAAGGGGGCTTGAAACACTTCCTGATGAAGAATGAAAACTACAGCCTTCAGTATGTATTGCATGTCTACATAAAAACTCACTCTTGTCGAGTTGGATCCAATTCATAGTGACCCCTCCTTGAGTTTCTGAGGCCGTATCACTATGGAAGTGGATTGCCCAACCTTCTTTCTGAGGAGTGGGTAGTGGGTTTGAACCACCAGCCTTCTGGTTAGCAACCACATAAAACAAAAATCCTCGCAACTAGACCAATAAGCAATACGATAAACAGAGAAAAGATTGAAGCTGTCAAGAATTTCATTTTACTTGGATCCGCAATCAATGCCCATGGAAGCAGTAGTCAAGGAATCAAATAATGTATTGCATTGGGAAAATCTGCTGCAAAAGACTCTTAAAGTGCTAAAAAGGAAAAATGTCACTTCGAGGACTACAATGCCCCTATGGTAGTAAAGAGTGTATGTCAACTTAGCTGGGCCTGGTTTTGAGTGGCTGGACAGCTGTATGTAGTTATTCCCCATGATGATACTGATAATCAGGTCCATGGTGGAATCTACTGTGAGCAGCTGAGTAGCTGTATTAGAATGTGGTCTGCTTCCAGTATATAAGAAGAAGCTTTGAGAAAATCTCTGAGCTTTCTGGAACTCTTGAACTATGCTAGTAGCTGAGCCTTTATCTCAATGGTCTGCCGTGTTGTCTGCCCATCTTGGAACTGTCAATGGACTTGAATTAGTGGCCTGCCATGTTGCTTGATAATCTTGAAACTGTGCTATTTTATTTGTCAATCGTGGGTTTGCCAGCCTCATCAGCAGTTTTTTTTTCAACTTTTATGAATTTTTGCTTTTATTGGGATATGGGTTGGGAAACACCACTTTGCATATAACCCCCAGGCAATGTCTATTCTAATCTTCCTGGGATTTTTTTTTTTTTTTTTCTCTTTTTCTTAGAGCTACTGTTCTTGTGTTAGCAACCTCTTCAGGTCCAATGCTGACTGGCTCTTCCTTGTGAGAGAGCTTCTTCCTTTTCTTTGGGATACTTGTGCTGTTAGCTGCTGCTTCATGCTCATTAGCTGGTTCCTCTTTGGGGAAAAATTTCTTCCTCTTGGGTAAAATTGTGCTTATAGCCATCTCTTCAAGATCACTACTAACCAACTCCTCTTTGGAAAAATATTTATTTTTCTTGGGTTTGGGAAGAACAGAGTAGATGGGTCTTCTATTCCATTCTCCTGTGGAGCATACTGGATCCTTTGCTTTTGCTTCTTTTTTGGATCTTTCACCTGCCTCTTCACACTCCTCAGAAGTACTTTTTTCTGAAGAGATGAGTACAATCACAGCCAGTCATTTATTTTCCTTCTTTAAGTGTTTCTTCTCCTGTTTCTCAAGTTTCCTAGCAATCTCCACAGCTGCTTCCTCTGCTTGAATCATTGACTCCTTCATTACATCCAGATTCTTTTGTGGAATCTCTCCAGACTCATAAAGTGGCAGCTGCTTCTCCACTTACTTTTGAAGATTTTCCCCAAATACACTTGTGGGCACCTCTGAGGAACAATCAATTTGTGAGGGAATATTGCATTTTTTTGCCAGGTATCAGGAGATGGAGCCATTGTTTTTGGCAGGTGCTCGGCCAAGAAAAGTGGAATGGACAAGTCCATATTTTGGGTATTACCCCTTGTCTTCAGGTCTCTGGATCCCCGAGTTAAAAGAAGCCTCCAGCTTCAGTGAGCCAGGAGCAAGAGGCAGAGCTGAAGCCCAAGGTCAAGGGGCCTTCACCCAGCCCCCAGAGCTGGCACTTGAACTTGAACTTCTAGCCTCCAAAACTGTAAGAGAATGAATTCCTATTTGTTAAAGCCAGCCACTTGTGGTATTTCTGTTAGAGCAGCACAAGAGGACTAAAACGGCACCTGACCCATGCCGTGGTATTTTCAATTGGCTCATATGTATAGGAAAGCTGGACAATTAATGAGGAAGACTGAAGAAGATTTGATACCACTGATTCATGGTGCTGGCAAAGAATACTGAGTATACCATGGGCTGCCAGAAGGATGAACAAATTTGTCTTGTAAGTACAACCAGAATGTTCCTTAGAATCAAGGATAGTGAAACTTCCTCTCATGTACTCTGGACATGTTATCAGAAGGGACAGTCCTTGGAGAAGGACATCATGTTTGGTAAAGTACAGTGTCACCGAAAATGAGGAAAACTCTCAGTAAGTTTCATTGACACAGAAGCTGCAACAATGGACTGAAATATAGTAATGATTGAGAGGATGGTGCAGGGTTGGGAAGTGTCTCACTCTGTTCTACATAGGGTTGCAATGAGCCAAAACTGAATGGATGACATCTATCAATAACAACAGCAACACAGTTAATCCCAGGGTTACTAATGTCAGATTTATGGACAACCCATAGCTGCCCTTTAATGTAAATTTGCTCTCAGCTTGAAAGCATTGAACTGACTCTGGCTTGCAACAAGTTCTTTACCACAATCAACTTCACTTGTTGCACTTGCGGCTTTTAAATAATTGAAAGGCTGCATATCTTTTCTTACACTAATGTACAACTAAATAAGAATGTATGCACCTGTTCCTACTTACCTACAAACATTTTAAGACACAGTTAGGACCATATCTCATTCATAACCTCAAGGACCGCTTGAATAGATGGCATCCATATCTTCAGTTCTCACTATCTTCAGAGCAATGCTGACATAGTGTTTGGACTCTATCCCTCTAGAGCCTAAGTCACTCTCTGGATGTAATTTAGTCCCCAGAGAGGTCCTTGATGAATTCCAGAGTTTAAAAGAGAAGAGGAAGAAATAGAAGAAGGAAAGAAGGAAAATGTTCAGCCAGGGACTGCCGACTTCTCTAATTTCAGAAATTTTAACTAATGACTGTGTCTCAAAAAAGCAAGCATGAAAGAATGAATATCTAAATATATGAGAAAACAATAGTGTATTTATGTGATTTTTTATATAGATGATTCTTTCCTCCTTTATATTGCTTTATTTTGCTCTCCAAATAGCTCACATACTCAGGGCACAAACTCAGGGATAAAAGCCATGGGCACTTGCTGATTAAAAAAAAAAAAATGTATTTTCAGCTTTCTTCCCATCATAAATGTCCCCAAAGGATATTTTCTGAATCTGAAATCTCAAAATTGACTATAACAGATATTTTTTTCTAATAAGGTATGTATTGATAAGCAGAAGTACCACTATACACTTTGTTATTGAATTACATCCCTGAAAGTAAAACTATTTATAGTATGAAAATTCAAGTATATGGATCATTAAGTATCTATGTGTAGTTTAGAGATGATGATATTCATTTGAATTTCTTTTTAAGATTTATGGAAAACATTATCTTTAGTCAACTTTGGAAGAATGCTCTATTCAAGCACTAACTGCAGAAAAATTGCTATATAAATAAAAACAAAATGCAACAAACTACATAATGCAACTTCTTTGAATGAGTAAGCTTTGGGAGAAAGATGAAGCAGTCTGCTTTTGTAAAGATTTCCAGCCTTGGAAACCATATGGGGAAGTTCTGCTCTGCCCTAAAGGGTCTGAATTGAATTCAAAGCAGTGGTTTTTTTTTTTTTTTGGTGGAGTTTCTATGAAGGATGATGGAAAAAATTGGAAGCAGATAGTAGTGATAGTTGCAAAATATGAAGAATATAATTAATGTCATTGAATTGTACAGATAAATAATATTGAACTGCAAATATACTATATATATATATATATATATATATATATAGGAGCTCTGGTAGCATAGTGGCTAAGACACTTGCCTGCTAACCAGACGGCTGGTGGTTCAAACCCACCAGTCACTCCTCGGAAGGAAGGTTGGGC
>NW_006921885.1:353684-372729 GCF_000298275.1 Orycteropus afer afer | reverse complement strand
AGTGATACTGCCTCGGAAACCCAAGGAGGGGTCGCTATGAGTCGGGGCCGACTCGACGGCAAACAACAACAACAACAACAACAGCCTTAGAAGTTTCTTATGGAAAAGGCAAAGAAGTAACAGAGAAAACAGAAAGACTCAAGTGGCTTTTCAAGCCTCTGATTATATTATTTTTTACAAATGCTATTGGCCAAATAGCTCTGGTAGTGTAGTGCCTAAGGCACTTGACAGCTAACCAGGAGGCTGGTGGTTCAAACCTACCAGCCACTCCTTGGAAGGAAGGTGGGACAATCTACTTCCCAGTGATACTGCCTCGGCAACCCAAGGAGGGGTCGCTATGAGTCAGGTCTCACTCCACGGCACATAACAACTGCCTGGCAACCCAAGGAGGAGTCACTATGAGTCGAGTCCGACTCGATGGCACACAACAACAACATTGGCCAAAGCACATAACATAGTTGAATCCAGAGTTAGAGGTGTGCAGAGTGCCCCACCCACAACATCCAGACACTGAGAATTTGCATAACAAACAGCAGAGATCCAGGGAGTGTTGAAAAATGGAATCTTTTTTTTTTTTTTTTTTAACTAATCTGTCATTTGACTTCTCTCACTCTTCCTCTTCTAACACTATCAGGGTTTTGGTTACATCTTTTCCATTCTGAGTAGCTCTGGTGTTGTATTGGTTAAAACATTCAGCTGCTAACCAAAAGGTCACAGTTCAAACCCACCCGCTGCTCCGTGGGAGAATGATGAGGCAGTCTATTTCCCTAAAGATTCACAGCCTTTGAAACTTTATGGGGCAACTCTACTCTGTCCCATAGGATTGCTATGAGTCAGAGTTGACTTGATGGCAGTCTGTTACTATGGTTTCATTTCTTGCTTTAGTGAGGTTTGTTGTTTAGTACTTTCTTTGAGGAGGGTGCTTGGAATTGTATTATCTCTGACCTTACATGTTTAAAATGTTTTTTCTACTTTTTTATATTTTATAACAGTTTAGCTGTGAATAAATTTCATAAGGTACATAATTTTTACATGCAAAATTAATAGCTATTGATTAATTATTTTCTAGCACTCAAAATTACTATAGAGAAAGACTTACTTGGCATTTTTAATTGCTGTGCTACTCATAAATACTTCAAGTTCTGAGAATTTCAGGTCAAGATCCAAGCTGTTTCTATAAATGTAGTTGGAAAGAAGCCTAAAATGAATGGACTGGTTTCAGTTCTTCCTATTTATTAGAAGACCAGAATTAGTAGATTGCTAGATATATGAATATATAGAAAATTTGGAGATAATACCTAGCATTTTTTAAATAGCCACATATCTTGTATATAGTTTATGTAAAGCATGATTTTTACTTAGTTCTTAATAAAACAAAAGTTTTATTCATTTAGTTCTTAATAAAAATACTTTCTGTCAAAGAGTTATCCTGAAATTCCTAAGCTAATTTTTTTTATTATGCTAAATTTTACTGTGTTTATAAAGATAACATTTAACTTACTATTGAGCAAAAATTTTGTAGATGAATCCTGATCAAAATGAGGAAAATGTGAAAGAGAATCAGAAATTTTCATGGAATTCAAATGTTTTGGAGTCATTGAGGCTGGATGAAACCCTGAAACTGTTACTGAGATAATCTTTAAACCTTAAACCTTTGTCGAAAAATGTACCTAGAAGTCCTTAAACCAAATAATAGTTCAGCTTTGTTAGTCAAGAATGTCTGCCTTGAGCACTGTGCTTTTAAATAATTATTTATATGGGACCAAATTGACAACACTGCTTTGAAAAGATACATATGAACCTTACAGGGCAATGAGCTTATGCTAATGGAAGGAGGACAATGCAGAAAAGGAAAATGAGAACAAATAGAAGAATGCAATCAAATGTCAAACATTTCAGAAGGTAGCATGTGATCAAGAACTGATGGTGCTAAAGGAAGAAATCCAAGCTGCACTGAAGAAATTGAAGGCTCCAGGAATTGATAGATAGACATTAAGATGTTTCAACAAATGGATGTGGCACTAGAGCCACTCACTCATTTATGCCACAAAATTTGGAACACAGTTGCCTGGCCAACAGACTGAAATATATCCATATTCGCACCCATTCCAAAAACAGGTGGTCCAACAGAATGTGGAAATTATCAAACAATATCATTAATATTACACACAATTAAAATTTTTCTGGAGAAAATTCAAAAATGATGGTAGCAGTATGTTGACAGAGAACTGTCAGAAATTCAAGTCAGATTCAGAAGAGGAGGTGGAACAAGGGATATCATTGCTGATATCAGATGGATCTTGGCTGAGAGCAAGGAATACCAGAAAAGTGTTTATTTGTGTTTCATTGACTATGCAAATACATTCAACTATGTGGATCATAAAAAATTATGGACAACATTGCAAATAATGAGAATTCCAGAACACTTAATTGTTATGCTCATGAAAAAACTTTATACAGATCATGAGGCAGTCATTTGAACAAGGGGATACTAAATGGTTTAAAATCAAGGTATGCATGAGGGTTGTACCCTTTCACCATACTTATTCAATTTGTATGCTGAGCAGATAATCTGAGAAACTGGACTATATGAAGAGGAATGCAGCATCAGGATTGAAGAAATTAATAACCTGAAATATAAAGATGACATAACTTGCTTGCTGAAAATGAAGAAGACTTGAAGCACTTACTGATGAAGTTCAAAGATGATAGGCTTCAGTATGGATTCCATCTCAACGTAAACAAAATAAAAAATCTTCACAACTAGACTGATAAGTACTATCATGATAAATGGAGAACAGATTGAAGTTGTCTAGGATTTAATTTTACTTGCATCTACAATCAATACCCATGAAAGCAAATCAAACCAAAACCAAACATACTGCCGTCATGTCGATTCTGATTCATAGCAACCCCTCCTTGGATTTCTGAAGCGATATCTTTACAGAAGTAGATTGCCCAATCTTCCTTCCAAGGAGTGGCTGGCAGGTTTGAACTGCCAGCCTTCTGGTTCGCAGTCAAATGCCTTAGGCACCACATTGAAGCAGCAATCAAGAAATCAAATGACATATTGCAATAGGCAAATCTGCTGCAAAAGACATCTTTAAAGCTTTAAAGAGCAAAGTTGTCACTTTGAAGATTAAGGTGCACCTAATTCAAGCCATGGTATTTTCAATAGCTTTATATGTATGTGAGAGCTGGACAATGAATAAGGAAGACTACAAAAAAACTGATGCATTTGAATTATGCACTTTGCAAAGAACATCAAATGTATCAAGGACCGCTAGAAGAAAAAACAAATTTGTCTTGGAGAAAGTACAACTGGAATGCCCCTTAGAAAGAAGAACAACCAAACTTCATCCCTCATACTTTGGTCACATTGTCAGAAAGGACCAATCTGTGGAGAATTATATCATGCTTGGTAAAGTAAAGAGTCAGGGGGAAAGGGAAGATCCTCACAAAGACAAATTGACACAGTGGCTTCAACGATAGGCTCAAGCATAGCAATGATTGTGAAGATTGTGCAGGACTGAGCAGTGTTTCATTCTATTGTATGTAGTTTCTGTGTTGGAAAAGACTCAACAGCACCTAACAGTAAGGATCAATGCCACTAAATTGTACTTGTAGAAATTGTTATATTGGTATATTTTGCTGTATATATTGTTAATAACATTAAAAAAAAAAAAAACTTTTTATAAAACAAAGTCCATAAACTCAGTTCTCAAAAAGAAAAAGAAAAAGATTTTCCTACCATATTAGGAGAACAGAGTCAAAATGGTGCTTCAGCTAGTCTTCTGTTGCTCTTCCCAAAGCTCCACTCAAATGTTGGTTATCACAGGACTTCCTCTTCATCTTTACTGCCACAATGGATTTATTCTCTTTAGTAATTTGGAGGTTTTTGGCATCCTAGAAAGTAAGAAGTAATTATCATTCCTTATTTTCACTCTCAATAGCTGTTGAAATATGAGCTGTCTCATCTGATAGGTATTCTTTACTTTTACAGTTTATCAACTTGCTCCTCCAGGCCCAGGGGACTGAAGCTAACAGTAGAAGCCATCCCATGTGGAAGAATTTGTTATCTACTAAGCTCAATATGTAGTTCAAAATCTGTTTGGTAAAATGTCCTCTTTCAATTCGGTTTTATTTCATCTGATCGTCTTGCAGGAGGAGAATTGACTAAGATAAGTCTTGTATTTTTAATGATTAAATTTTATTCTTGATCATCTTTTTTTTTTTTTTCTTTCTACACTTATTGGCTGTTTCTAATAGAAAACTCTGTTTATTTCCTACTTTCTCCTTGCTTAGCTTTTATTTCTGAAAACAATTTGCTTTTCCCTGGTTTCTGCACGAAATCTGAGTTAGAATTAGAATGCTTGACATTGGCATTACAACATACAAAGTCTATCATCCTTTATCGCTCAGGGGAACTAAAAGCTCAGTGTTAGTTGAGACTGAACTGATTCTTACATTCAGTCAAGATTCTAGAAATTTAGAAGATTTGTTAGACCTTAACAATGGAAAAAACTTCACTATAATTAAAAGATGTAATCACCAAGCTAAGTTCAGAGTTTGCTAAAGTTTGCCCAACACTGTCTCTAAAACTTAATTTGTTCTTATTATATATGAAGTTAGCTTATCCTATTGAAAAAAAAAATAGACTATTTGGTGTATTAGAGGAAGAATAATAGATTATTTTTTAGTGAAAAGCAAACATAATTGGGGAAAAAAAAACCCACTAATTTGACATTAATTGTCTTACCTTAATAATTTTATAAAGCTAATCTATTTTTCTCCAATGGGAGTATCTTGCATTATTATTATTATTATTTAAGTGATCTTATGTCAGTTCCTATTAAAAGAAAATTATTACAATGTAATCTCTGAGTACATTTTTCAAGGGTACATTTTATAATTGAAAGTCCAAAATGGTAAAGACACTAAAATGTATGTTATGACAAAAACACTTTTAAAAATGACACAAGTCCACTAATACAGGACAAATAGACTACTAATTCAGTAGGCACAATGCATTGTACCTGGATACCCCTGCATAGAATCCTTATCATAGACCCCAAAATAATCACCTGTACTGTGAGAGTTGCAGTCAAATTGCCATTTTTTCACCATTATCTAAAGAAGAAAATATAAACCCCACAAACTTATCCACTCCTCATGAGGTCTAGTAGGGGACCATGGTTAAGTACCTGCCTGCTAACTGAGAGGTCAGCAGTTTGAACCCACAAGCCACCTCATGGGAGAAAGATGTGGCAATCTGCTTCTGTAAAGATTTACAGCTTTGGAAACCTTATGAGACAGTTCTACTTTGTCCTATAGCATTGCTATAAATCAGAATTGACTTGAAGGCAATGGGTTTGGTGGTTTTGATCTACTCCCAACTGAGCAGAAAACTAAGATAAATACTACAGCAAAGCAAGAAATGTTCCTTGTAATTGCAACAACTAGAAAGATTAACTTTCTAAAAGAATAATAGCAATAATATAATAAGGTATGTCATTGTACTATTGCCAATTATTCCTAGCATTACAGATAATGCCAGGCAAGAACGGGGAAGCCTCCTTTCACTTTTTATAGTTCAAGCGCCTCTTGCTGTACTTGTTCTTGTCCTTTGTCAGATACTCCCAAAATAACGATATTTGAATCCCAAATGGCAATTTCAAGGATGGAAGGAATGTGGGATCCAGGAAAAGACAGTTGTAGCTTTTGATATAGATACCTCAATAGTAGCTATGGAAAAGAACAATCTTTATTTGTGAGAATAATTCCAAACTTTGAGATTCATTTTGTTTCTAGGTTATTCTTTGGAAGCTGAATATCTACTCAAACATGGCATGATAGCAAATGATAGAAACACCTGGAACTAATAGCATGAACTGATATCCTCTTATGATTAAAATGTTAAGTAGGTACTGTCATTAATCCTATATATCAATGAAGGTAATTATCTTCCCCACAAAACCATTCTGCTGTCTTTCAAGGATAAATGAAGCAAATTAGTTGTGCATTTTGCTTCTTTAATACATTCCCAGAATGACCCAGTATGAGGCTAAAATTATGGGTGTAATTCCATTTGTGCATATATATATAATTCTGTATGATTGTATGCATATATATATTGTATGCATATATGACTGTATGCATATATATAATTCTATATGATTAGTCATATAGAATTAAAGATAATTAATGAACAATTAAATATTCTTTGAAGGCAATCCTGCCATTTTCACCTTGGTTCAAGCTTTCTCATTTGTAGGATAAGAGAGAAATTAGCTTGAGAACTGTCAATGTCACTGACTTTTATGGACTTGATAAAGCAGCAACAACAAAATACTGGTGAGCTACTCACGGATATGGAGAAAACTGTTGTATCTCAGATGAGAGATGTGTCCAATAATAAATAGTTCTTTTAGAACATATTTATTTACTGTTTAAATATTTTATTCCATGTTTAAAAGCTTTAGCCTCAGAAGAATTCAGATAGGTCTACCACTTCTCCTGGTCATTGTTTTTCCCGTATACTTTAAACCTGACTCCCCACAGCTCAAGTTTAAATTTATGCACAGATGGAAAAGGGACTCATTTCTGTGCTGGGACTTGAGAGATTCTGTAACAGCATCCTAAAGAAAAACGTGTGGTCAATGGCTGCAAAGTAGTCATACTTGGCAGTATGGTTATTTATAAACAAATGAAAACCTCCATAGACAACCAACTGATTGTAAAAGTTTGATTAGATTTAGGAGAGTAATCATGATCCACGTTAAACACCAAGTGTCTCATTTGAAACAAAGATTTTTGAACCTATGGCCACCTGTGACTTTTTCTGTAAGTGAAGAATTTCACCACATATTTTCATGGTATTGTCAATAGCCGTGGTATTTTCAATATGCGTGTGAAAGTTTGACAATGAATAAAGAAGCCCAAAGAAAAGTTGATGTCTTTAAATTGTGGTGTTGGTGAAGAATACTGAAAATAACATGGACTATCAGAAGAATAAACAAATCTATCTTGGATGAAGTATAGCCAGACTGCTTCTTAGAAGCTAGATTAGCCGGATTTTGTCTCATGTACTTTGGCCATATTGTCAGAGGAACTAGTCCCTGGAGAAGGACAGAATGCTTGGTAAATAAGAGGGTCAGCGAAAAACGGAAAGGCCCTTAATGAGATGGATTGACACAGTGTTGCAATGATGGGCTCAAGCATAGCAAAGACTTTGAGGATGGCCCAGGAGCAGGCAGTGTTTCGTTCTGTTATATGTAAGGTAACTATGAATCAGAGCTGACTCTATGGCACCTAACAACAACAACAAGGATTTAACAGCCTTTTCCAAAAGTTAAATTTTTACTTGAAGACATGTTGGCTTATTTGGTTCCTTTTCTTTATTCCTTCATTAACATCATTGTTGAGAAACTACTTCATGAGTTCTGGGAAGTCACAATAGTGAATGAAATGGATAATAGAAGAAAACAAGCATTTAATAGATAACCAAATATAAGTGATAATTCAGATAGAGATAGATGCAGGCTACAAAATACTACAAGGTGATAGAATGTATATTGGATGTTGGAGATATGCTTTTCCAAGGAAATATCATTCACGCTAAGACCTGAATGATGAGAACCAGTCATGCAAGCATTCCAAGGAGTTATATTCTAGGCAGAAGGAACAGCAAATGAAAAACAAAACTTTGCTTTAGGGTTAAATTAAATATAATCTATTTCCATGATAGAAACATCTATTTCCATGATAAAAACATCTATGTTCATTACCCATCTGTTGGTTTGCCATACTGTGGAAGATCAGGTGTTGTTATGATGCTGGAAGCTATACAACCAGTATTTCACATACCAGCAGAATTACTCATGGTAGACAAGTTTCAATGGAACTTCCAGACTATGACAGACTAGGAAGAAAGGCCTGGCTATCTACTTCCAAAAAATAGCCAATGAAAACCCCATGTCTCAGAACAGAATATTGTCTGACTGGACTCAAACATGTCAGCAACTGTGAAGATGGTGCAGGACCAGGCACAATTTTGTTTGGTTATTCCTAAGGTCACCATGAGACAGAGCTGATGTGATGAAAGCTTAAAAAAAAAAAAAAAGCTATATAACGTGAGCCTAATACAATCACTGCCCCAGTGTGTAGTCCTGTTACTAAAAAGGCAATAGTAGGGGGAAGAGACAGAGCATCATAATCAATTTGCTTTGCAAATTCCACACGGTACACTTCTTACTGTGTTGATAGAAATGTCAGGTTGCCTTGTAGGAACTGTTATTTTATTATTTAGGTTTGGTTCTAAATAATTAGAAACTGTCATTCTCTTCCTTTAAAATAAAGACATTGGGGATTCAACATCATTAATTTATTGAGTTATTAAACAGGGACAGTGTTCTCCTTCAGTTACAAATTCAGCTTTTCTGTTAGTTTGAAGGACTCTTTGACACTGAGTAGCTATCACTGTGTAAGTAATAGATCTACCTCTCAAGAAAGCAGTCCTTCTCTACTGACATTTGCCTTTCTTCAGCTTTTGATGCAAGACCAAAAGAAATGGCATTGTGTGGATACAATTACATGTTACTGCAGCAGTTAATGCATTCACTATTATTCCGCAAGGGATAAAAGGCACAAATGTCTATTCTATGAATTTATTAGAACTAAAATTTAAACATTCCTATAGTCAATATGGTTTGGGAGAGATAAAATAGAAGTTCAAAAATAATGCTTAATAGCTTCATAATTAAACTTATTGTCGAGGGGGTACCCTTTTAAACTTGCATATGGGTGTTTGGCCAAGATAAAACTCCCAATAGTATAAGTGAGTGTTTCTAAACTCTATTTCTGAAAATGGCTCAAAAAGGTGGCTGTAAATACTAAGGACTATATTGTTCAAAAGCAACCAAAAATCCACTTTGAAAAAATGTTAATGTACTTGATGGACTGGCAGTTTTAAGGCTGCTGCTTCATACATCATACGATAACTTGAAGGAAAATTGATGATAACACTGAGCATGTGAAAGCAAAAATCTCATTCCAAAAGGAATATCACAGAGTACTTTCAGAAAGATTCAAAAGAGTCTAAAAAGAGTAGAATTTGTTCTTTCTTTCTAAATCAGTCAGATAGGAATGCAAGAAAAGAGTATCTCCCTTCATTCTGTTTCTTTTCTCATCAATTGCAACCCTTCCAGTAAATTTCATGAAACTAGTTCCTAATAAGGAGCTCTGATAGCATAGTGCCTAAGGCACTTACTGCTAACCAGAAGGCTGGCGGTTCAAATCCACAAGCCACTCCTCGGAAGGAAGGTTGGGCAATCCTACTTCTGTAATGATATTGCCTCGGAAACCCAAGGAGCGGTCGCTATGAGTCGGGGCTGACTCGACGGCACAACAACAACAACAGTTCCTAATAGGTACTCTTTCCTAAAAATGTAAAAGTCTCAAGCTACAGGGAAAAAAAAAAATGATAACCATCTGAAGGAAAGAGTGCATATAAAATTTAATTAGGGGGAAGCTTAATGGATTCTCTTCTTTTTTTCCCTCTTTCTTTACATTTTCATGAGGTTACATTAGCTTGTGATTTCAGTGTACATCCAACTATAAATTCCTTTCTGGAAAACTTTACTATTAATATGAAAATTAGGTCCCCAGTGCAGGAACCACCATGAAAATTTGGATGAACTTATAGATGTTCAAACTAAATTCACTGTCATCGAGTTAATTCTAACTCATAGTAAACACTTTGGGTTTCCTCGCCTGTAAATCTTTACAGAAACAGACTGCATCATCTTTCTTCCACAGCATAGCTGGTGGGTTCAAACCACCAACCTTTTGGTTAATAGCCAAATGCCTTAACCACTACCCCACTAGAGCTCCTCATATAGATGTTAGTATGTAGATTTAAGGGAGGCATAATTTTCTGAAGGTTTGAAGGTGAAGTTGACCATATTACTGAAGCAGACAAAACAGCATAGAGACAAAGTTTATTTATTAACCTGTTCATCTTTCAGGTAAGATTGTCTGTCGAATGAGAGGATATCCTCTCCATCTTAGGAGAGGGGTTGAATAGTTGTAGAGAAGAAATGTGTTTTATTTCAATACTATTCACTTAATATTCTAAAACTGATTTCAAGGGAATTTTTGCAAAGTTAAAGAGAGAGAGAGAGTATGCCACGTATCATTCAATACGTTCTTCTTGTTTAACAAAAAGGTATTCTATAGACTAAAAGTATCAGCCAACATTCTGGGATTTTAAAAATCTGACTGGAAAAGACCTTGCTACACTGACTTCTTTATAATAAGGGAGGTATCCCAATGATACAACATGACTTCTGTGCTGAAATTGGAATTTGCACATATCTATGAGCCTCACTTCTAATAAAAACACAAGTGCATTTTTATCTTGAAAACAGGATAATGCTAATCAATGACTAATTGTTAGTTCCACATCTTTAGGTAACCTTTAGTACCAGGGTAGATAATTTTTTTCTGATGAGAGACTGACCCTGTAGTGGTTTCATATGGTAAAATACTGATGACACAGTACCAGCTCTGCTGTTAGGACTGGATAGAAAGTTTGCTTCCAATTAATCTTGGAATCCTAACAGGCTCCTGAGGTCTACAACTGAAACAGAAGCACAGTTTAAGGGAATCATTTCCTCTGTCTCCAGTTTTGTTTTCTGAACTGCTAATAGAAATAAATAATTTGATGTTATTTGATTTCTTTTGTTCATTCAGGAGTGTAGAATACAAATGAGCTGTAGGAATCTATCAGGACTTTGGCCTATCAATAAACAGAGCAAAATAAAAACTAGATAGAACATGATTTTGAGTCTTGGTTGCATCAATTACCTTCTTAATGTTCTGGAAACACTTGCTAATATTTTCTTCTTCAGCCTAAAATGAGGATGGTAAGACCTGTTTCCTGACTTCCCAGGATTTGCCAGATATCCTTGCATATCCATGTGTTGGTACTAGCTATTGCTTTCACCTGGATGGAAATTCCTTCAGATGTATATATGGCTAATTCCCTCTATCTCTTCAAATGTTTTCACAAATAGCCTCTTTTCAATGAGAACTTCATGGACACACGATTTAAAATTGTGACCTATGCTCCCCAGGACTTTTTGATCTCCTTTCCATGATTTACTATTATTATTGTTTTACTTCCTTGACAAGTTACCAAACCAAACCAAATCCATTGCAGTTAGTGGATTCTGACTCACAGAGTCCTTATAGGACAGAGTACAACAACCTCATAGCCTTTCCAAGGCTTTATTCTTTATGGAAGTAGACTGCCACACTTTTCTCCCACAGAGAGGCTGGTGGGCTCACTGCTGTCCTTTCAGTTAACAGCTAAGTGCTTAACCACTGCACCACCAGGCTTCTTTGGTTGAACCAATTCAGTAATGGACTTAAAATGCATTTAGCAACTAAAATTATATTATGTATATCACATTTTTTGTCATTTAATAAATCTGTACTAAAAAAAGATTCTGAAAATTGAAAAAGTGAAAAAAGAAAAAAATTACACACAAACCATACAGATTTTGCTTATAACGTTCTTTTAACAACCTACTTGTTAGGAATGACCTTTGTTGAAGACAAATTCGCTGCACCAGGAAAAATGGTAGAGGACAGACTTTGCAGTTTATGGAATAAGTAAATACGTCTTTGAATCTGATTTTCTTAGGTGTCATTATATATTACTCATAGCATAGGGATCTCTTCTAAAGAGCCACTGATTTAGAATTTCATTCTTTCAGCTCTGGTGGCGTAGTGCCTAAGGCATTTGACGTTATATCAGAAGGCTGTCGGTTCAAACCCACCAAAGAAGACTGGAAAATCTACTTCCGTACAGATACTGCATAGGAAACCCAAGGAGGGGTCACTATGAGTCAGAACTGACTGGACAGCTGTGAGTTTTTTTTTGGGGGGGGGGTTCTTTCAGCTATAATGACCGTCACTCATGGCACTTAGTCTGGAAGCTCCACTGAAATCTGTCCCCCATAGTTGAACCTGCTGGTATTTGAAATACTGGTGGCATATTCTCCAGTCTCACAGCAACATGCAGACCACCACAATATGACAAACTGATAGACAAGTGGTGGGACAAAAATATATCCTAATCAAAACTTCCAAAACCAATGGGAAAGAAAGAATCTTGAAGACAGCTCTGGAAAAAAAAAAAAAAAAAAAATGTTATCTACAAAGCACAACCAATAAGACTAAGCTCTTACTTGTCAACAGGAACCATTCAGGCAAGAAGGAAATGACATGTAGAAAACCTTGAAGGAAAAGAACTGCCAATCAAGAATCATATATATAGCAAAATTTTCCCTCAGATATGATGGTAAAAATAAGACATTCTCAGATGAACAGTAACTAATGGAATTTGTTAAAACCAGGCCAATCTTGTAGAAAATGCTAATGGATGTACTTCCAACAGAAAACCAATGGAAGATAACAATTTAAGATTAAGACACATGATGTCACTCTGAAACTAACCAAGAAAAATAATTCTCAAATTGATAATAAGCTTGTTGTTGCTGTTGTTATGTGTCCTCAAGTCAGACTTGACTCACAGCGACCCCTCCTTGGGTTTCCAAGGCAGTAACACTATGGAAGTAGATTGCCCAACCTTCCTTCTGAAGAGTGGCTGGTGGCTTTGAACCATCAGCCTTCTGGTTAGCAGTCAAGTGCCTTACAAAAGGGAACACAGAGAATCAGAGAAGTCAATGTATAAACAACAGCAAGTGCCAAGCAAATTGAGAGAACAAAGTATATAATAATAAAACTTGCAAATGGAGAGGAAGACAGGATGAAACCAATATAGAACAGACTGTTCTAAGCTTAGGGAGATAAGAACTTGCTACAGAGTAACCATAAAGAAAATTAATAACCTTTCTAATCAAAATAACAAAGAAGAAAATCACAAAAACTCAGTAAACACAAAATTAACAACAATGAAGTGAAGGAAAAAAAAAAAAAAACTCAATAAGAAAATGAACTGAGCACAGAAAAATATTCAGAACAAAGAAGCTACCAATACCACAATAAAAAATGCAAAGAATGCCAACAGTAAATTCTCACCTACCATTAATTTCATTGAACGTGAATGAATTGAATGCACCAATCAAGAAAAAGAGAGTGGTAGATTAGTTAAGAAAAGAAGACTCATCAAAATGCTGCCTACAAGAGACTCACCCTACACAAAGATAAAAATGAACTAAAACTCAAGGGATATAAAAAGCCAAAACCAAACACAGCTTCTGTAGAGTCAGACCCGACTCACAGCAACTCCTCCTTGGGTTTCTGAGGTGGTATTCCTATGGAAGTAAATTTCCCAACCTTCCCTCTGAATAGAAAAAAAAAAAAAAAAAAGCTAACTACAACCATTTTATATGTAGATAAAATGGTCAATGGACTGAAAACATAACCATTATAAATATCTCTGCACCCAGTGAAAGAGCTCCAAAATGCATAAAGTAGACATTAACTCAATTGAAAGGAGAAAGATGATTCTGCAATAGTAGTAGTAGACTTTACACACCACTTTTGAGAAGAGGCAGAACAACAACAATAACAAAAAAAAATGTCAATACAGATACAGATCTCAGCAACACCATCAACTAACTCAACCTCATAGACTACATAGAGAACACTCCACCAACACCCTCCCCCCCAAAAAAACTATACACATTATTTTTCATTGTACATGGATCATTCTCCAAAATACATCACATGTTAGGTCACAAAACAAGCCTCAATAAATTTTAAAACATTGAAATACCAAAAGCATCTTTTTGGATCAAAATGCTATAAAATTAGAAATCCATAATAGGAAGATCAGCACCAAAAGAGTAAACACATGGAAACTGAACAACACCCTCCTTGAGAAAGACTGGGTAAGAGAAGAAATCAAAATTGAAATTTGAAAATTCCTTGAATCAAACGAGAATGAAAACACAATATACCAAAACATTTGGGACACAGTGAAAGCAGTACAAAGAGGTCCATTTATAAATGCACACAAAAGAAAGTAGAAAGAAAAGAGTAGAAAATCAGCACCTTAACCCAACAACTCCAACAATTAGAAAAAGAGCAACAAAAGGAGCCTACATTCTCCACAAGAAAAAACATAATAATAAAGCTGATTCTTCAAACAGATTAACAAAATCGATGAACCACTGACAAATTTAACTAAGGAAAAGAAAAAGAAGATGCAAATAACATGAATAATATAAGAAATGGGTGACATCACAACAGAACCAACCAAAACAAAAGGATAATAACAGAATACAATGAAGAATTGTACTCCAACAAATTCAAAAACCTAGAAGAGGCAGAAACCTTTCTAGAAACACAAGGCCTACCTAAACTAATGCAGAATGAGTGAAAAAAAAAAATTGAATGAATCCATAACAAAGGAAGAAATTGAGAAGGCCATATCAAAAACTCCCCACAAAAAAAAAAAAAAAAGTGCTGGACAAGATAGCTTCACTGGAGAATTCCACCAAAAATTCAAAGAGCTAACACCTATCCTACTCAAACTATTCCAGAACAAACGAAATACTTCCAAATTCATTCTATGAAGAAATCGTAACATTCATCCTGAAATGAGGTAGAGACACTTCTTAAAAGGAAAACTTTAAACCAATATTCCTCATGAATATAGATGCAAAAATCTCCAACAAAATCCTAGCCAATATAATCCAACTTTATATAATAATAATAATAGTAATAATAATAATAATAATAGTAATAATAAACCATGACCATGTGCAATTCATACCAGATATACAAAGCTGGTTCAACATCAGAGAAACAATCAATGTAGTCCATCACATAAATAAAATGAAGAAACCACATGATTGTATCAATCTATATAGGAAAGGTATTGATAAAATCCAACACCCATTCCTGATAATAACTCTCAGCAAAATAGGAATAGAAGGGAAATTTCTCAACGTAATAAAAGACATGTTCACAAAACCAACAGCCAACATTATTCTCAATAGAGAGTGACTCAAAGCATTCCCCTTGCAAATGGGAATTAAAATAGGATACCCTGTATCACAATCTATATATTCAATGCAATCCCAATCCAAATTCCATCAACATTCTTTAAGGACCTGGAAATATCACCCACCCACTAGTTTTATATGGGAAAGAAAGAGCTTGGATAAGCAAAACAATACTGAAGAGGAACAAAGTAAGAGGTATCATACTCCCAGATCTCAAACCCTACTATGTTGTTGTTGTTGTTGTCAGATGCCATAGAGTCATCTCTGACTAATAGGAACCCTCTGCACAGCAGAATGAAAACACCCCCCAGTCCGGTGTCAGCTCTGCAATCACCTCTACAATTGAGCCCATCACCGCAGTCACTATGTCATTCCATCTTGTTGAGGGCCCTCCCCTCTTTAGTTGACCCTCCACCTTACAAAGCATGACATCCTTCTGCAGGGAATGGTCCCTTCTGACAACATGACCAAAGTAGGTGAGATGAAGTCTGGTCATTCTCACCTCCAAGGAGCATTCTGGCTGCACTTCCTCCAGGACAGATTTGTTAGTTCTTTTAGCAGTGGTACTTTCAGTGCACCATATCTCAAAAGCATCAATTCTTCTTTGGTCTTCCTTATTCATTGTCCAGCCCTCACATGCATATGAGGTGATTGAAAATATCATGGCTTGTGTCTGGCGTACCTTAATCCTCAAGTAGAAATCTTTACTCCTCAGCACTCAAAAGACTTCCTTTGCAGCCAACTTGCCTAATGCTATACGTCATCTGATGTCCTGACTGCTGCTTCCACTGGCATTGATTGCAGAATCAAGCAATGTTAAGTCTTTGACAACTTCAATCTTTTCTCCATTTATTGTGATGCTGCTTATAGGTTCAGTTGAGAGGATTTATGTTTTCTTTATATTGAGATATAATCCATACTGCAGACTATTTTTCAGTCTTTTTCATTAAGTGCTTCTTCAAGTCTTCCTCACTTTCAGCAACCAAAGTTGTGTCATCAGTGTATCACAGGTTGTTAATGATTCTTCCTCCAGTCCTGATGCCATGTTTTCCTTCATATAGTCCAGCTTCTTGGATTATTTGTTCAGCATATAGATTGAGTAAGTATAGTGAAAGGATACAACCTTGACACAATCCCTTCTTGATTTTAAACCATGCAGTGTCCTCTTGTTCTATTCGAACGACAGCCTCCTGGTCAATGCACAAGTTCCTCAAGAATACAATTAAGTGTTCTGTAATTCCCATTCTTCTCAATGTTAGCCACAATTTGTTATGACCCACACAATCAAATGCTTTTGTATTGTCAATAAAGCACAAGTACCCATCTTTCTTTTATTCTTTGCCTTGAGCCAAGATCCATCTGACAGCAGCTATGATATCCATTGTTCCACATGCTCTTCTGAATCCAGCTTGCACCCTCTGGAAGTTCTCTGTCAATATACTGCTGCAACCATTTTTGAATTATCTTCAGTAAGATTTTACTTGTGTGCAACATTAATGATATTGTTCGATAATTTCCACATTGTGTGGGATCACTTTCTTTGGAATGGGTGTAAATACAAATCTCTTTCAGTCAGTTGGCCAGGTAGCTGTCTTCCAAATCTCTTGGCATAACTGAGTGAGTGCCTCCAGTGGGGCATCCATTTGTTAAAACATCTCAATGGTTAGTCCGTCAATTTCTGGAGCCTTGTTCCTTGCCAATTCCTTCAGTGCAACTTCAAATTCTTCCTTCAATACCACTGGCTCTTGATCAAAGGCCTCATCCTGAAATGGATGAATATCGACCAGTTCTTTTTGGCACAGTGTCTCTGTGCATTCCTTCTATCTTCTTTTGATGTTTCCTGCATCATTCAATATTTTGCCCATAAGATCTTTCAATATTGCAACTCCGGGCTTACCTGGATCCTTGGCTGATGCTCTGCTCTGTCATTCCCTATGGTTTAGCTTTCCCCCACTTTCCTTTCTGGTGAGGGTGGAGCCTGGGTCCCTCCCCTTACCTGGATCCCTGGCTACTGCTCTGCTCTGTCACCCCTCTGTCTTTCATTTCCCCTGCTTTCCTGCCTAGTGGGGGTGGGCCCTGTGTCCCTTCCTTTACCTGGATCCCTGGCTGATTGGCTGATGCTCTGCTGTCATCCCCTCTGACTTTGCTTTTCCCCACTTATCTGCCTGGTGGGGGTGGGGCCTGGGTCCCTGTCTTTACCTGGATCCCTGGCTGCTGCTCTGCTCTGTTGTCCCTACTGTATAACCATGGTAATCAAAACATCCTTGTATTGGTATAATGACACACACATAAACCCATGGAACAGAATTGAGAATATAGAAATAAATCCATCCACCTATGGACAGCTGATCCTTGACAAAGGGTCAAAACCCATTAAATGGGGAAGAGCTAGCATATTTAACAAATGGTACTGGGAAAACTGGATATCTATTTGCAGAATAATGAAACAGGATCTATACCTCACACAACACACAATAACTAAAAATGAATCAAAGACTTAAAGGTAAAACACAAATCCATAATGTTCATCAAAGATTAAACATGTGCAAAGTTAGGGGCCCGAAGTTACGATATAAATGTTGTTGTTGCTGTTGTTGTTGTTAAGATATAAATAGACAGTTAAATATAACCCTAAATTCACAAAAAGCAGAGAATAAGCTTGATGACTATGACCTTTTGAAAATGAAATTCATATGGGCATCAATAACATTTCCCAAAGAGTAAAATATGAACCTACAGATTGTGAAAAAATATTTTCAATGATATATCCTACAAGAGACTTACCTCTGAAATATATAGAAAACTTCAATACCTCAACATCAAAAAGACAGGCAATCTAGTTCAAAAATGTGCAAAAGACATGAACAGACACTACAACAAAAAAGATATTCACTCCACCAACAAACACATTAAAAAGTGCCTGCGATCATTAGCCATTTTGGGGATGCAAATCAAAACAACAATGAGATATTGTTTTACCCCAGCAATAATAGCAAAGTTCAACAAGACAGAAAACAACAAATGCTGATGAGGGTGTGGAGAGATTGGGACCCTCATACACTGCTGGTGGGACTATAAAATGCTACAACCACTATGGAAAATGGTATAATCTTTCCTTAAAAAGTTGTAAGTAGAAATACCATTTGATCCAGCAATCCTACTACTAGGAATATATACTAAAGAGATGAAATCAATAATAGGGATACATATATTATTCACAGTCACATTCATCACAGCACTATTCATAATAGCGAAGAGATGAAAATAACCTAAATTCCCATCAACAGACAAAAGGATAATCAAACAATGGTACATATACAAAATGGAATACTATGCAACAGTAAAGAATAATAAAGAATCTACAAATCACCTCATAATATGGATGAACTTGGAGGACATTATGCTGAGTGAAGTAAGTCAATCACAAAAGAATAAATATTGTACATGTCCATTATTATAAAAAGTCAAGGAAAAGTTTACACAGAAAAGGCAATTATCTTTCTTGGTTACCAGGGATGAGAGGAGAGCAGAGGGAAAATTGCCAACTAGTTTAGAAGCATGTGTTCTGTGAGGGGAGAAGCAATATAACAAATGTGTGTGATTACCACAATACCATTAATGAAAATGAAGACACAGAGAGGTGCATAAGAGGAATAAACAACAAATGTGAATAATTTTACAAACACAATACTGCATTATTAGTAATAACAAACACTAATTTATAGGGTTGTCAGGGACCCAGGTAAGGGTGGTATGAGAGGTTTCCAATAAGGAGACAAACTTGTCTGTCGGTTTGTCCTACCATGGTGATATGTTAATGTGAGTTTTGAGGCTGAGCCACTGGTGTTTCAAACCCAGTGGGATGCACATGGTGCACAGGTATCAGGCCAGCTTACAGACTGACACAGACTAGGAAGAAGGAAGAGGCCATCCACTTCTCAAAGAATTGTCCAGGGAAAACCTTATGAATAACAAAGAAACACTGTTTGATACATTACTGCACA
>NW_006921885.1:324122-352929 GCF_000298275.1 Orycteropus afer afer | reverse complement strand
TCTGTGGCAAGAGGCGGTGGAAAAGCTCAATATCTTCAGCCAAAACCAGGCCAGGAGCTGATTGTGGAACAGACCATCAACTGCTCATATGTAAGTTCAACTTGAAGTTAAAGACAATTAAAACATGTCCAAGAGAGCCAAAATATGATCCTGAATATGTTGTTGTTGTTATGTGCCGTCGAGTCGGACTCGACTCATAGTGACCCCTCCTTGGGTTTCTGAGGCAGTATCGTTATGGAAGTAGATTGCCCCATCTTCCTTCTGAGGAGTGGCTGGTGGGTTTGAACCACAAGCCTTCTGGTTAGTAGTGAAGTGCCTTTGTCACTATGCTACCTATCCCTCCTGAATTTAGAAATCATCTAAATAATAGATTTGATGCATTAAACACCAACCACCGAAAACGAGAAGAATTGTGGGAGGATATCAAGAACATTATCCATGAAGAAAGCAAGAGATCACTAAAAAGATGAGAAAAGAAGAGAAGACCAAAATGGATCACAGAAGAGACTCTGAAACTTGCCCTTGAGCAGAGAGTAGCTAAAGCAAATGGAAGAAATTACAAGATAAGAGAGCAGAACAGAAGATATCAAAGAGCAACTCGAGCAGACAAAACCAATTACTATAATGAAATGTGCAAAGACGTGGAGTCTGAAAGCCAAAAAGGAAGAACACACTCAGCATTTCTCAAACTGAAGGAACTGAAGAAAAAAATTAAGCCTCGGGTTGCAATATTGAGAGATTCTATGGGCAAAATATTGAATGATGCAGGAAACAACAAGAGAAGATGGCAGAAATACACAGAGTCACTGTACCAAAAAGAACTGGTTGATCTTCATCCAATTCAGGAGGTGGAATATGATCTAGAACCAATGGTACTGAAGGAGGAAGTCAATGCTGCAATGAAAGAATTGGCTAAGAACAAGCCTCTGAGAATTGACGGAATACCCATTGAGGTATTTCAACAAACGGATGCCCCATTGAAGGCACTCATTTGGTTATGCCAAGAGATTTGGAAGACAGCTACTTGGCCAACTTATGGGAAGAGATCCATATTTGTACCCATCCCAAAGAAAGGTGATCCTACAAATTGTGGAAATTATAGAACAATATCATTAATATCACATGCAAGTAAGATCTTACTGAAGATAATTAAAAAAAACGATTGCAGCAGTATATTGACAGAGAACTTCCAGAGGTGCAAGCTGGATTCAGAAGAGTACATGGAACAAGGGCTATCATAGCTGTTGTCAGATGGATCTTGGCTCAAGGCAAAGAATACCAGAAAGATGTTTACTTGTGTTTTATTGACCATGCAAAGGCATTTGATTGTGTGGATCATGGCAAATTGTGGATAACATTGAGAAGAATGGGAATTCCCAAAGACTTGATTGTATTCATGAGGAATCTGTACCTTGACCAGGATACTGTTATTTGAATGGAACAAGGGGACACTATGTGGTTTAAAATCAAGAAGGGAGAGTGTCAGGGTTGTACCTTTCCCCATAATTATTCAATCTATATGCTGAACAAATAATCTGAGAAGCTGGACTATATGAAGAAAAATGTGGCATCAGGATTGGAAGAAGAATCATTAACAACCTGAGATATGCAGACGATACAACTTTGCTTGCTGAAAGTGAGGATGACTTGAGGCACTTACTGATGAAGGTTGAAGAATACAGTCTGCAGTATGGATTATGTCTCAATATAAAGAAAACAAAAATCCTCACAACTGGACCAATGAGCAGCATCACAATAAATGGAGAGAAGATTGAGGTTGTCAAAGAATTCACATTGCCTGGTTCTACAATCGATGCCAACGGAAGCAGCAGTCAGGACATTAGACGATGTGTAGCATTGGGAAGATCAACCATGAAGGAACTGTTTCAAGTGCTGAGGAGCAAGATGTCTCCTTGAGGACTAAGGTGCGTCTGACGCAAGTCATGATATTTCCAATCGCCTCGTATGCGTGTGAGAGCAGGACAATGAATAAGGAAGACCGAAGACGAGTTGATGCTTTTGAGTTGTGGTGCTGGTGAAGAATGCTGAAAGTACCATGGACTGCTAAAAGAAGTAACAGATCTGTCCTGGAGGAAGTTCACCCAAAATGCTCCTTGGAAGCAAGAATGGTCAGACTTTGTCTCACCTATTTTGGACATGTTGTCAGAAGGGACCATTCCCTGGGGAAGGATGTCATTCTTGGTGGGGTGGAGGGTCGACGAAAGAGGGGGAGGCCTTCAAAAAGATAGATTGACATGTGGCTGCAATGATGGGCTCAAGTATAGCAGGGATTGTGGGGCTGGCACGGGATCGGGCAGTGTTTCGTTCTGCTGTGAACGGGGTTGCTATGGTTCAGAAACTACATGACAACACCTAACAAAAACAATGACAACAATCTATAGATGAATACATAGCTAGACAGGCAAGAATATCAGGTATGAGTAGGCAAGTAGGAGTATATACAAGACCAAACATAGGTTTGGCAGATGATATTCCAAATACATATGTATTTGTATGTGCTATAAAAATGTCCATATATATTACAGAGATAACAGGGAAGAAAGGCAGGTAAATTTCTTATCACAACAAAATGCCTTGAGGGAAGGTGAGTTGCTGTGTCTGTGGGCTTGTGACCATGGTTGCGGAGGACATCAATATCAACTGGCACAACATAGTACACAAAACATCGTTCCACATCCTACTTTGATGAGTAGTGAATGGGTTCTTAAAGGTTTGTGAGTAGCCATCAAAGATGTAATTATTAGTCTCTCCTCATCTGGAACAAACAAGAGGGAAGAAAATCAAAGATGCATGGAAACACTTGGTCCAAGGGACTAATGGACCACAGGAATCTCAGCCTACATGACCCTGAGACCAGAAGAGCTAGATGGTGCCCATCTACCAATGCCAATCACTCTGAAAGGGATCATAATTGGAGAGCCTGGATAGAGTTGGAGAAAAATACAGAACCAATTAAAAAACAAAGAATACCAGGATTACTGGGCAGATAGAAACTGGTGAAACTCCCAAGACTATGCCCCTGAGTCAGCCTTTGGGGCTGGAATGGACTCACCTGATATATATATATATATATGAGCTCTGGTAGCATAGTGGCTAAAGCACTGGACTGCTAACCAGAAGGCTGGCGGTTCAAACCCACCAGCCACTCCTCGGAAGGAAGGTTGGGCAATCCTACTTCCATAGTGATACTGCCTAGGAAACCCAAGGAGGGGTCGCTATAAGTCAGGGCCAACTCGACGGCACATAACAACAACAACAATATATATACATATATATACTTTTTTTTTGTTTAAATTGTGATTTGGGTGAAGATTTACAGAGCAAATTCACTTTCCATACAGCAGTTCATATATACTTTGTGGAATGGACTCAACTTTTATTCAAACTATATACAGGACTACAAGCTGAACAACAACATCAGGGAGATGCATTCCTTAGAACAGTCAACCACAGGAAATAAGGACAGCATCTGCACAGGGAGAAAGCTAGGCAGGCAGAAATGCATAGGTAAGAAAGACATAGGAAAGCGGTAATGACAGGGAGGAGAAGAAAGGTGTTACATTCTGGGGATTGCAATCAGGGTTTTGAAACAAAATGTGTATGAACTATTGAATGTAAAATGAATCTGCTTTGTAAAATTACACTTATCACAATAAAATGTATATATATGCATAATGTTGTTGTGATGTGCTGTCAAGTCGTCTCTGACTCATATCAACCTTATGTACAAGAGAATGAAACATTGCCTACTCCTGTGCCAGCCTCACAATCCCTACTATACCTGAGCCCATCACTGCAGCCACCGTGTCAATCCATCATTACTAAGCATGACATCCTTCTCCAGAGAACAGTCCTTTCTGACAATATGACCAAAGTAGGTGAGATGAAGTCTGGCCATTCTTGCTTCCAAGGAACATTGTGTCTGCAATTCTTCCAGAAAAGATTTTCTAGTCCTTTTAGCAATCCAAGGTACTTTCAGCACTCTTCTCCAACACCACAACTCAAAAGCATCAACCCTTCTTCATATTCCTCATTGTCATCCAACTCTCACATGCATAAGAGACAATTGAAAATATCATGGCTTCAGTCAGGCACACCTTAGCTTTCAAGGAGATATCTTTGCTCTTCAGCACTTGAAAGAGGTCTTTTGCAACAGATTTGCCCAATACAATACATCTTTTGATGTCTTGACTGCTCCTTCCATTGGCGTTGATTGTAGAACAAAGTAATATGAATTCTTTGACCAACTTCAATCTTTTCTCCACCTATCATGATGCTGCTTATTGGTCCAGTTGTGAGGATTTCTGTTTTCTTTATATTGAGATGTAATCCATACTGCAGACTGTAGTCTTTAATATTCATCTGCAAGTGCTGCATGTCATCCTCACTTTCAGCAAGCAAAGTTGTGTCATCTGCATATCTCAGGTTGTTAATGATCCTTCCCCCAATCCTGATGCTACGTTCTTCTTCATGTAGTCCAACTTCTCAGATTATTTGCTCACATACGGATTGAATAAGTATGCTGAAAGGATACAACCCTGACATACTCCCTTCCTGATTTTAAACCATGCAGTATCCCCTTGTTTTGTTTGAACAACAGCCTCATGGTCTTTGTACAGGTTCATCATAAGTACAATGAAGTGTTCTTGAATTCCCAGATATGTATATATGTATATATGTGTCTCAAAATAAATAAAGAAGATGGGAGAAGAAACTGCCAGAAATTCAAGTCAGATTCAGAACAGGACATAGAATGAGGGATATCACTGCTGCTGTCAGATGGATCTTGGTTGAAAGCAGAACATACCAGAAAGATGTTTACTTGTGTTTAGTTGACTATGAAAAAGCATCTGACTGTGCAAATCATAAAAATTATGCACAACATTGTGAAGAATGGAATTTCCACAACACTTAATTGTGCTCATACAGAACCTGTGCATGGACAAACAGACAGTCATTCAAACAGAACAAAGAGACATCACATGGTATAAAATCAGGAAGGATGTGCATCAGGATGATATTCTCTCATCACACTTATTCAAACTGTTGGCTGAGCAAATAATCTGATAAACTAGACTACACAAAGAAGAACGTGGTATCGAGATTGGAAGAAGTCTCATTGAACAATCTATAATGTGCAGATCACAGAAGCTTGCTAATGAACATCAAAGACTGCAGACTTCTTGTGGATTGCTTACACCACAACATAAATAAAACAAAACCTCACAACTGTACCAATAAATAACATCATGATAAATGGAGAAAAGATTGAAATTGTCAAGAATTTCATTTTACTTGTATCCACAATCAGTGCCTATGGAAACAACAGTTGGAGAAATAAAACAACATACTATGTTGTGTAAATCTGCTGCAAAGGACCTCTTTAAAGTGTTAAAGAGAAAAGATATCACTTTGAGGTGCACCTTACCTAAGACATGGTAATTTAAATAGCCTCATTTGCATGTGAAAGCTGGAGAATGAATTAGGAAGACCGAAGAAGTCCTGATGCTTTTAAATTATGATGTAGGTGAAGGATATTGAATGTACAGTTTACTTCCAGAATAATGATCAAATCTATCCTGGAAGAAGTACAGCCACCATGATTCCTAGAAGCAAGGATGGTGAGAGTTTGAGTCACATATTTTGGTAATGATATCAAGGGGGATCAGTCCTTGGAGACAGACATTATGCTTGGTAAAATAGAGGGTCAGCCAAAAAAAGGAATACATTCAATGAGATCGATTAACATCATGGCTGCTATAATGGGTACAAGCATAGTAAGGATTGTGAGGATGGCTCAGGACCAGGAAGTGTTTTATTCTGTTGTACATAGGGTCTGAATGAGTCAGAATCAACTTGATGACACACAACAACATAACAACTTCTGTGTGCTGGAAATAAGTCCATGAATATAGTAGCATGTGCAGTAGGTATAGTTGTGAAAACTTCTTAGCCATAACCAACTATCTTGAGTCAATGGGTGTGAGCCCTCATAACCATAGTCTCAAGGGACATCAACATGAGCTGACACAACATAGTCCGCAAAGACAATGTTCTACATCTTACTTTGGTGAGTAGTGAGTGGGGTATTCAAAGTTTGTGACTGGCCATCTAAGGTGCAACTATTGGTCACTTTCCATCTGGAGCAAAGAAAAGTGAAAAAATCAAAGATGCATAGAAACAATTAGTCCACATGACTAACGGACACACAAACCTCAGCCTCTACTATGCTGAACCCAGAAGAACTACAAAGACTAGAATACGAGAAGAACCAGCCCAGCTGCCACTATTGACTGTTCTGAAAGGGATACAGTAGGAGGTCCCGGATAGAGTGGAAAGAACATGTGAAACAAAACTCAAAATCATAAAAAGGTCCAGCCAGGCTCTCTCTTCTGCTAGAGACTGGGAGAATCCCAGATACTATGGTCCTATAGACCCTTCAATACATGGCTCAACTTTCAGCCAAACAACACACAGGCCTCTGAGGTAAATAATAACACCAGAGAGGTATGCTTTCTTTAAAACAATCAACTATAGGAGATCAAAAAGGTAATATTTGCCCAGGGATAAAGCTAAGAAGGCAGTAGGTGCAGAAAAGAAGGATGAATGGAAAAGGTAAAGAGGGAAGAAGTGGGAAGAGTGCTGTTACACAGTGAAGACTGCAATCAATGTCAAGAATCAAAATGTACATGGATTGTGAAATGGAAAACCAGTATGGATGAAGTCAATAAAGAAAGAGTTGAATGGAAAATCAAATCACTTTTTTTTAAAAAAAGACAGCAATTTGAATGTAAACAAGTCCTTATACTTATCAGTTGCCTTAGAGTTGATTCATAAAGATCCTCATTTGTGCACAGTAGAACTGCATTCCATGGAATTTTCACCCAATTTCCTAAAAAATAATTTTTAAGTATCTAGATTTAAGAGCAAAAAATTTACTATGGAAAGGAATACTTCTAAATATGTACTCATTTTTGTTGTAAAGTATAGCACATACCCTAAGACTAAAGAGTCTACACATGGATTATGTCCCTTACTCAGAATCTCCCTGAGTATAGCCACCAACAACCACCAGTTGTGTTGCCATTGAGTCTATTCTGACTCACGGACCCTTATATGTGTAAGAGTAGATCTGTGCTCCATGGGGTTTTCAATCATTGATTTTTCAGAAATAGATTGCTAGGCCTTTCTTCTGAGTTGTCTCCAGATGAATTCAAACCTCCAACCTTTTGGGTAGCTGCCTCTCAAGTATGTTGTTGTTGTTATGTGACGTCGAGTTGTACCTGAGTCATAGCGACCCTTCCTTGGGGTCCAAGGCAGTATTACTACAGAAGTAGATTGCCCAACCTTCCTTCCGAGGAGTGGCTGGTGGTTTTGAACCACCAGCCTTCTGGTTAGCAGTCAAGTGCCTTAGGCACTACACTACCGGAGCGCCTAAGTATAGGGGGAGATATTAAAAGCAATGATCAAAACTCTATTTCCTACAGAGGTCAGATAAATAAATGAATATGTGAAGCAGTCCCTGTATGATAATATAGAGTGTGGGGATTATGAATATCTAAATAATAGGTTGAAAGCAATAGGTTTAAAACTTGTGAACAGTACATTTGTAGGTTTATTCTGTTTATAAATGCCCAGTGTTTTACTTCTCTTTCATAATTATATGGGTAAAAGAGATCAGCAAAGTTTCCCCTCCCAGAATAAAGGGAAGATCAATTTCAAAGAAAAATTCCACTCTCCTCATACAATGCAGATATATCTAGCATACTCAAAAATGACAGTTGTCTAGATTCAGTGATCTTCTTCTTCTTCTTTTGTTGTGATTAGGGTGAAAGTTTCCAGAGCAAATTCATTTTTCATACAGCAGTCCATACATATTTTGCTTCATGGCATTGACTGCAATTCCCCACAATGTAACAGTTCTCTTCCCACTTTCTCCCTGTAGCTACCTCTTTGTGTCCTTTGCTCCTATGAACTCCCACTCCCCCGAGATGTCTTCCTGTGCAAAAACTGTCCTTCTGTTCTCCCACAACTGATCACTCCAAGATGTGTATCTACCTGATGTAAATGTTCAGCCCATATGCCTGTCTATTGTTTGACTGGAAGCCATCTGAATGAGTTCAGTTACCGACCTGAAGATTAACTAGGGGTCATAGTCTCAGGGGTCTCACCAGGCTCTATCAGACCAGCAAACCTGGTCTCTTTTCCCTCTCTCTCTCTCTCTCTCTCTATATATATATATATATATATATACAATTTTGAGTTTTGTTCCACATTGTTCTCCCACTCTATCCAGGATCTCCTGCACCAATCCCTCTCCAAGTGATTGACAGTGGTAGCTGGGCACTTTCTAGTTCTTCTGGTCTCATGGTCATATAGGCTAAGGATCACATGCTCTACCAGTCTCCTAGACTAATTGTTTCCATGTGTCTTTGCTTTTCTTCATTTTTCTTTTCTCTGGATGAGGAGAAACCCATCATTGCATATAGATGGCCGCTTGCAAGCTTTTAACACTCCAGTTGCTACTCATCAAAGTAGGATGTAGAGCAATGTTTTTGTGTAGGATGTTATGCCAATTGAGTTTGATGTCCCCTGTGACCATGGTCCTGAGCCCGCAGGTTCAAGTACTCACTCCTGAGGGTAGCTGGCTGTGGCCAAGAAGCCACCACAACCTTGTCCCTTGTCAGCTCTACTGTACACTCAGACATTCTTATACAGCACATACAAATATGCATATAAAAACATTGTCTGCTAACCCTATATCTGGTCATGGGCATGCTCTACCTTGCTGAGACAAACTTGATCATTCAGCTTGTCCACTCATCTGCCCACCTGTAGACCAATGCTTGCCATCACTAACAATGCAGTCCTGTATATGCAAAAAGGTTCATCTTTGGTGTCTGTACCTCCTGTGCCAAAGTGTTGATCATTCACTTTTTGTATATTTCTCTTCCCTCCACCCAAATCAATACTTGTCTCTACCTATCTAGGAGTGTTCCTTCACCTCCCCTCTCATGTTTGGTAGCTAACAAAGAAAGTTTCATTTCATATATAAACCTTTTCTTGACTCTTAACAATCGTGAACTAATAAAATATTTGTCCTTCTGTGATTGACTTATTTCACGCAGCATTATGTCCTCCAAATTCATCCCTGTTATGTAGTGTTTCACATTACCAAACTATGGTACATACAAACAATGGAATACTATGCAACACTAAAGAATAATGTGTTGTTGTTGTTGTTGTTATTTGCCATCGAGTCGGCCCCGACTCATAGCGACCCGTCCTTGGGTTTCCGAGGCAGTATCACTACGGAAGTAGGAATGCCCAACCTTCCTTCGGAGGAGTGGCTGGTGGGTTTGAACTGCCAGCCTTTTGGTTAGTAGTCAAGTGCCTTAGGCACTATGCTACCAGAGCTCCTAAAGAATAATGTAGACTATGCCAAACACTGCATAACATAGATTTAATTATTTTAAGACATATTTTCTATCATATATATCACTATATATGTACACATTTGTAAAAAGAGAAATATGGTTATTTGAATATTTAAAAAATAATATTTATTTCATGTTATATTATCACCATTAAGTATATTATCATCATTATTCATCTGATTATTTCATGTCATAATTATATCATGAACTTATCTATATTCAATTCTGGACTATAAAATCAGATGTAAAAGAACTGTGTCTTGTTTATCATTCTGTCTCAAATCTAAGAAAAATTTGGATCATGATACATGGAATATTTCCAAAACCAAACCAAACCAAACCCAATACCATCGAGTTGATTCTGATTCATAGCCACCCTAAAATACAAAGTAGAACTGCTACATAGGGTTTCAAAAGCTGTAAATCTTTACAGAAACAGACTGCCTCATCTTTCTCCTGCCCACTGACAAGTGTGTTCAAATTGCCAACCTTTTGGTTAGCAGCTGAATTCTTTAACCATTACACCACCGGAGCTCCTATTTGTACAATGTTGTTGTTGTTTTCATGTGCCGTCGAGTTGGAGAAGAGATTGAAGCAGTTAAGGATTTCATATTGCCTGGATCCACAATCAACACCCATGGAAGCAGCAGTCAAGAAATCAGATGACATATTGCACTGGGAAAATCTGCTGCAAAAGACCTCTTTAAACTGCTGAAGAGCAGAGATGTCTCTTTGAAACCTAAATCAAAACAACAGCAAAAAAAAAACTTCACTGCCACAGAGTGGATTTCAATTCATAGTGACCTCTCCTTGGGTTTACGAGGCAGTATCTCTTTGGAAGTACATTGCCCAGTCTTCCTTCTGAGGAGTGGCTGGTGGTTTTGAACCGCCAGCCTCCTTGTTAACAGTCAAGTGCCTTAGGCACTATGCTACCAGAGCTCCCATTTGTACAATAGTATGGTCTAAATGGGATGCTGTATGTTTTGAAGTTTTGCTTTAGGTTATTGTGTCCTTTAGGTCCTAGACTGAAGACCCAGTGTGCTCTTTCTTTCTGCTTCTCTGTCATCCAACCCCATACATCCTTCCTCTTTCTCTCCAGCACTGGAGCTTAACTGGTATGAGGTAACATTACTGGTTTCATGTGTTAGCTCTGTAGACCCAAATTTTCCCTCAGAGATTTCCAATAGCTAGACTTGTAAGAAAGTATTAGGGACCCTAAAATTGGTCTCTCATTTAAGCCTGAATCTCCAATTTAGCCTTGTCAGTAATAACGCTAATATTTTGATATCCATTTGTCTGTTACATATATCTAATTTTCCACTGCCACCATATCAAATTGTGGGGAAGAAAAAATCCTCACAAGTGGACCAATAAACAACATCATGATAAACAGAGAAAATATTGAAGTTGTCAAGGATTTCATTTGTCTTGAATCCACAAGCAACACACATGGAAGCAGCGATCAAGAAATCAAATGACATACTGTGTGGCAAATCTGCGCAAAAGACTTCTTTAAAGAGTTAAAAAGCAAAGATGTCACATTGAGGACTAAGGTGCACCTGACCCATGCCATGGCATTCAATCACCTCATATGTATGCTAAAGCTGAACAATGAATAGGAGACGGAAGAAGAATTGATACATTTGAATTTTGGTGTTGGCAAAGAATATTGAATAATCTCTGCATTGTCAGAAGAATGAACAAATCTGTCTTGAAGAAATGTAGCTAGAGTGCTTCTAAGAAGAGAGGATGGAGAAATTTGGTCTAATGTACTTCAGATGTCTTATCAGGTGGGACTGGTCCTTGAAGAAGGACATCATGCTTGGTAAAGTAGAGGGTTAGTGGAAAAGAAGAAGACCCTCAATGAGATGGATTGTCACAGAGGCTGCAACCATGGGCTCAAACACTGAGATGATTGTGAAGATGGAAAAGGATTGGGCAGTGGTTTGTTCTTTTGTTCGTGGGTAGCTAAAAGTTGTAACCAACTCAATGGCGCCTAAAAACAACTTCTTTTCCATTGGTCCCATATAGAATTGTGGGTAAGGGAAAAAGGTGGAATTAATTATGAACCTCCAGTTCTACTATCCTGTGTGGTGATGCTGGGATGGGAGCAGTGCTGGTGAAGGATGGAACAAATAAAGTTCTCTAGTACACCAGCTTCTATTACAATGGCCTACTGCTTGATTCCATTGCAACTCATTCTTCCTTTTCTCCTGTCTTCTCCATCTTTCATCAATCCTCTAGAAGGATTTAATTAATGAATTTGGCAGTGCAAATGATTTTAAGCTGTCTGAGCCTGTATACAGCACAAAGGCATGGTTAGTGGGTAACAACATGGACTCCTTAAATTGATAAATTGAATTCCTTCCAAATAGAGGACACCAGTCTTGAAATTAGTTGTAATACTGGTAATGTGATTGGTAAGAAAACAGCCCACTGTTTTTCACCTTTATTAAATGTTCTCTAAATAAATATTGGAGGACAACAAATATTCATAGATAAAATACAATTAACAAAAAAAAAGAACAGTGGTCATGGAATCTGTTCTACTCATGATGACCCTGTGTGTTACACAGTAGAGCTGAGATCCATAGAGTTTTCAAAAGCAGATAGCTGTGATATTTTTACAAGATGTCTCTGGATGAGTTCAAACCACCAAACTTTCTTTTTATAGTCTGTGCCCATAAAATGTACCATAGAAGAGTATCATCAAATGAATGTGTATGTGTGTGTTCTGAAAGGTCTATTTTACTGTTGCCTCAAATGTAAAATGAAAATCTATTAAGCATTTTCTTCTATTTTATTTACTAATTAAATAAATAGCTCATTCGGGGAAGGAATGCATTCACTCTAAATAAGACATCATTTCATAAATTGGCAGATAAAAACCAGAGGGTAATATATAGTTTCTTGGAAGTTGGTGTTATAACCTGAGTGAATCCCCAGAACAATTACTAATTTTTTGCCTTCTTGATTATTCCTACAGGGAGTAGAATGATGCTAGTGTTTTAAAAATATGCTTAAGATTTAGGTTGTTCTTCAAGGCAACAAGTAAATACTCTATTGCTTATGTAGTAGAATTTTAGGGGCCACCCTTTAAAAATGGACCACTCTAGATATCTTCTTTATTTAAGATAACAGTTGCAAACTGGTGGCTCCTAGGCTTAACTTAATGGATAGAAAAATTACTCTTGTAATTAAAATCTATTTTGAGATCATTATAGACCCATATGAAGTTGTAAGAAATAGTAGAGAGGTACCATTAACCCTTTACCCAGCTTTCCACAATCTTGCACAACAATAGTAAAATATCATAACCATGATAATGACCTTTCTAAAATCCACCAACCTTATCCACAGATATATTTTATTCTACAAGTTTAGCCAATATAGTGTTATAAATGTTAATAGAACTCAATATTTACAAATATAAACTTTTACATAATAGTATATATTTCCATCTTTGCTTGAAAAAAGTTTCTATGTCTTGAAACTAGATCTTCATTCAACATGTAACATTAGGGTAGAACTAAGTGGCATTTCTATTACACAACATGCATTGTCCATTCTGAATTAGTCCCCTCTCACTTCATACTTCTCCTTAACATGGAGGGCAATTTATGTATTTATGTTATATTGGCTGTACCCTCCTCCACTCTGTTTGGGTTCCCTATTTTACCATACTCCAGTATCCAAAACCTTGCCAGTTATTCACCATATGGTACTGCATTCCTGTCTGTGTTCATTTGTACCTTGGAAAACTGAAGGTATCAGAAAACCTCTGAAAGGTGAGTGATCAGATTCCTAGGAGAAACTGGCGAAACATTTCCCAAATAGAATAATGTCACCAAATAAAATCAAATTATATAATGCCAAGTGAACGTTTTTTTATTTCCCATCTTGACTTTTTCCCTAAGGTCCAAACATATATTCAGCAACCTACTTGACATTTTCACTTGGAAACAACACATCCAAACTTAACACATTGAAAATAGAACATTTGTTACCTTTTTCCTAAATCTGCTTCTCTTACAGTCCTCATTTCAGGAACAAGTTCCAACAGACCTGAAAATCTTCCTCGATTCATTTATTTATCTCAGACCACCTCCATCTTCTCCCCTTGCCGCCCCTATCAAACCCATCTGTATATTTTATCAGGTACGTTTCCAAAATATATCTTTAATCTGACTAATCCATAATCTTTCACCTGGACCACTGCAATAACTTCCTAACTAGTGTATTTGTTTCCACCCTAGTCTCCCATAATACCTAACTCTGTATTTTGTAGCTCAATTGCTCTTTGGAAAGCATAAATCACCCTACAAGTCTCTATGCTACTTAACCACTGCTTACCTCTCCAATCCATTTTCGTTTATTTTGAAAACGCTCAGTTTCACTCTTGTTTTTTCTGTTTTACAAAAGCATGAACCTTTATTTCATCTTAAGACTTTTGACCTTTTGTACTATCTTCCTTGAAGCACATTTCCCAGGTATCCACATACCTCACACCTCATCTTTTAGTGTTTAGTTTAAATATAACAACATCATGGAGGCTTTTGATCATTGTATTAACTTTCCTCCAACCAGTTCCATTCTTGTATCACTACACCTTTATATGAGTTTATAGCATATTTAACTATAAGATACTACTATACATATGAATTTGTATATATATTTATTCTTTGTATGGTACAGCTTCAATAGGAGCTCCATTTCAATGAGGGCAGGAACTTGACTTGTCCATTTCTGTATTTTGCCAACATACAATATTGCTAAGAACACAGTCCATTTTCAATAAAATTTGTTGAAAAAGTAGATTAATGATTACAAATATGAAATGGTGAGTTATAGGTGGTATTTAAGATTGGCAAAAAAATTATAAAATTCTAATATAAAATATTCTGATGTTTAATTATATTATAAAGGAGTCTACCAACATTTTAAACAAAGAATTATCTTTAATAATAACTTACTAGAAAGTCCATTTCCATCCATGATGTGTAAGAGGGCACAGGTTTTCCCTGCCATCTTAAACAAATAAACAAACAGGAAATATATAAATACAAGGTTATATGACATAGGGTAACAACTGGTTCAGTACAATGATACTTTGAGAAGGAAAACTCCAGCTTTCTGTTGTTAGGTGCGGTCCAGTTGTCTCCGACTCATAGCGACCCCATGCACAACAGAATGAAACACTGTCTGGTCCCACACAAGCTCCATGATCCTTGCTATACTTGATCCCATCGCTACAGCCATCATGTCAATCCATCTCATAGAGGGCCTTCCTCTCTTTCATTGACACTCAACCTTACCAAGCATGACATCCTTCTCCAGGGAATGATCCCTTCTGACAATATGACCAAAGTAGGTGAGACAAAATCTGGCCATTCTCACTTCCAAGGAGCATTCCAGCTGCACTTCCTCCAGGACAGACTTATTAGTTCTTATAGCAGTCCATGGTACCTTCAGCATACCTTGCCAGCACTACAACTCAAAAACATCAACTCTTCTTTGGTCTTCCTTATTTATTGTCCAGCTCTCACATGCATATGAGGCAATTGAAAATACCATGATTTCGATTGGTGTATCTTAGTCCTCAAGTAGACATCTTTGCTCTTCAGCACTTGAAAGAGGTCCTTTGCAGCCAATTTGCTTAGTGCTATATGTCATCTGATCTCCTGACTACTGCTTCCATTGGTGTCAATTGTAGAACCAAGCAATGTGAAGTATTTGACAACTTCACTCTTTTCTCTATTTAATGTGATGCTGCTTGTAGGTCCAGTTGTGAGGATTTGTGTTTTCTTTATATTGAGATGTAATCCATACTGCAGATTGTATTTTTTAATCTTTGTCAGTAAGTGCTTCAAGTCTTCCTCACTTTCAGCTAGCAAAGTTGTGTCATCAGCATATTGCAGGTTGTTAATGATTCTTCCTCCAATCCTGATGCCACATTCTTCATATAGTCCAGCTTCTCAGATTATTCACTCAGTGTACAAATTGAATAAGTATTGTGAAAGCATACAACACTGACACACCCCCTTTTTTATTTTAAAACATGCAGTGTCCCTTTGTTCTGTTCAAATGAAAGCCTCCTGGTCTATGTACGAGTTCCTCATGAGTGTGCAATTAAGAATTCTGGAATTCCTATTCTTCTCAATGTTATCCATAATTTCTTATGATCCACATAATCAAATGCTTTTGCATAGTCAGTAAAAAATCACCAAGATCCATTTGATATCAGCAATGATATTCCTCGCTCCACATCCTCTTATAAATTCAGCTTGCAATTCCAGAAGTTCTCCTTCAATATACTCTTGCAACCGTTTTTGAATTATCTTCAGCAAGACTTTACTTGTGTGCAATATTAATGATATTTTTAGATAATTTTCACATTCTGAGAGATCACCTTTCTTTGGAATGGGTACAAATATGGATCTCTTCCAGTCAGTTGACCATGTCTTCCAAATCTTCTGGCATAGCCAGACCAAGTTTTCCAAATCTCCTGGCATAGCCAAGTGAGTGCCTCCAGTGTGGTATCTGTTTGTTGAAACATCTCAATGGGTATTCTGTCAATTCCTGGAGCCTTGTTTTTTGCCACTTCCTTCAATGCAGCTTCAACTTTTTCCTTCAATATCATTGTGCTAAAAGGGCAAGGAGGCCAGATATTCTGACCTCCTCTAACCCCACAAGAGGAAGACAGAAGGATTACCAGTAACCTAAGGCCTATTCTTGCAAGGCCAGACATGCTGCCTCCCTCCAGCCCTTTCACCAATTGTTCCTCCCAAAGCACCACCACCTCTCTTCAGGTTTTGATAATTCGCTGCAGTGGCCACACAGAACTCACAGCTTACGGGGTTTATTAGGGAAGCACCAGGCTACAATTCAAATTCAGGAAAAACATTCAATCTGTCTCCCAGCCCACCATCTCTCAGCCAACAGTCTCTCACAGTCTCTCTCCCAGCAGTGTGTGTCCCTTGGTGTCTCACTCAGCAATATGTGTGTCTCTTGCATCTCTTTCCCAGCAGTGCATGTCTCTTTCAGAAGCATATCTTCCTCAACCTGCAGTCAGAGAGAGAGAGTTCTGCCTGTAGGAGGCCTCCTTTTGAGCCTGGCAGAGTGGCCAAACTAGCCAATCATAATATCAGAATTCTAAGCACCTAAGAGAGAGCAGGAACCTCCCAGGACATTGTTTTGTGCGTTTCTCAACAGAAATACCCCAGGTGGATAACTTTTACAATCAAGAGCTCCACAGTTGCTCACAGCAAATTCCACCACAGAGTTTACAAAGACTTATGGGTAGAAAAGCCACACTAAGAAATTTACTACACTGTACATTGGTTCTTGATCATATGTCACCTCCTGAAATGGATGAATATCAACCAATTCTTTTTTAGTACAGTGACTCTGTGTATTCCACTCATCTTTTTTTGAGATTTCCTGCATCCTTCAATATTTTGCCTGTAGACTCTTTCAATACTGCAACTAGAGGCTTAACTTTTTACTTCAGTTCTTTCAGCTTGAGAAATGCTGAGTGTGTTCTTCCCTTTTGGTTTTCTAACTCTAGCTCTTTGCACATGTCTCTCTGGTGGCATAGTGTCTAAGACCCACCAGCCACTCCTCAGAAGGAAGGTTGGGCAATCTACTTCTGTAGTGATACTGCCCCAGAAGGTCAAGGAGGGGTGGCTATGAGTCAGATCCGACTCATGGCAGTGGTTGCGTTTTGTTGTGTTTTTATAGTAACTGGCTTAGTCTTTTTGAGCTGCTTCTTGAAATCTTCAGTTCTACTCTTTTATCTTGTCATTTCTTCCATTTGCTTTAGCTACTCTCAAGGGTAAGTTTCAGAGTCTCTTCTGACATCCATTTTTCTCTTTTCGTCCTTTCTTTTTTTTAATGACCTTTTGCTTTCTTCATGGATGATGCTCTTGATGTCATCCCACAATTCATCTGGTTTTCGGTCACTGGTGTTCAATGCATCAAATCTTTTCTTTAGTTGGTCTCTAAATTCAGGAGGTTATATTCTGGTTCTCATGGACTTGTTTTAATTATCTTCAACTTCAAGTTGAACTTGCATATGAGTCATCGATGGTCTGTTCCACGGTCAGCTCTTGGCTTTGTTTTTGCGGAAGTTATTGAGCTTCTCCATCACTTCTTGCCACAGATGTAGTCAGTCTGATTCCTGTGTACTCCATCAGGCAAAGTCCGTGTATATAGCTCCCATTTGTGTTGCTGAAAAATATATTTGCAATGAATAAGTCATTGGCATTGCAAAATTCTATCATGTGATCTCCAGTGTTATTTCTGTAGCCAAGGCCAAATTTTCCAACTACCGTTAATTCTTCTATGTTTCCAACTTTTGCATTCCAGTCACCAATGATAATTAACAGATCTTGATTGTCTGTGTGGCAACTTGAGACTGTAGAAGTTGATAAAAATCTTCAATTTCTTCCCATTTGGGTTTGGTTGTTGGTGTGTAAATTTGAATAATAGTGGTGTAAATTGTTCTTGTAGGGATATGAATATTATCCTGTCACTGACAGCATTGTACTTCAGGACAGATCTTGAAACATTCATTGCGATGATGAATGCCATGCCATTCCTCTTCAAATTGTCATTCCTGGCATAGTAGATTGCACAGTTATCTGATTCAAAATGGCCAAAACCAGTCCATTTCAGCTCTCTAATTCCTAGGATATTGATCTTTATGCATTTCATTTAATTTTTGACAACTTCCAATTTTCCTAGATTCATACTTTGTACATCCCATGTTCCGACTATTAATGGATGTTTGCAGCTGTTTCTCCTTAATTTGAGTCATGGAACATCAGGAAATGGAGGTCCCAAAAGCTTTACTTTATCCATATCATTAACATTGTTTCTGCTCTGATGAGGCAACTCTTTTCCAGTAGTATTTTGAGTGCCTTCCTACCTAAGGGGCTCCTCTTCCTGCACTGTATTGGATAATGTGTAATTGTCCAATATACTGGGCTATTAATAAAGTTGCCCCATAATGCATCAGACAGTGTTTCTCTGCTATTCATAAGGTTTTCTCTGGCCAATTCTTTGAGAAGTGGATGGCCTTTTCCTTCTTCATAGTCTGTCTCAGTCTGTAAGCTGCATTGAAACCTGTGCACCATGTGCAACCCTGCTGTCGTTTTAAACACCAGTGGCATAGCCTCAAGCCTCACAGCAACATTCAAGCCCCCACAGTACAGCAAACTAACAGAGAATTTCATCTCCTTTAGTTGTTTGAAACCTCTTCACCCTCCCCTTACCTGGATCCTGCCACATGGCTCCTGGCTTCCTTCCTGCCTGCCTTTGGGTAAGGGCTGTCTCTCTCCCCTTACCTGGATACTGCTGCCTTGTCAGCCCTGGATTTCCCTCCTTCCTGCATTTTGAGTGGAAGCTGTCTCCCTCCCTGCTTCCTACTTATGGAAAATCTCAGTTCACAGCAAAAGGAAGAGGATCCCAAGTAGAGCCTAGCTCTCTGCCTAGGTTGAGAAGAGGGACTGGAGAATTCTGGGAAGTCAAGATGGCAAGAATTTGTAGGGAAGACTACTGGAAAGGAGAAAGATGCTACAATCTATAGATAACTCCTCTAGAGTCTTCAGCTAAATACTGAGTAGCACTTGCATGTGCAGCAAGTAGTTGAAGCTAACTAAGTGTGTGTGTTGGGGAAGACCAGAAAGGAGAAATGATAATCATATTTGTAGCCTGGACCCACTGGCCTTGGACCCACACCCCCAGCTGGGGAACCTGGATTGACCAGCACTGAGATGTTGTTGTTGTTGTTACATGCCATCGAGTTGGACCCAACTCATAGCGACCCCTCCTTGGGTTTCCGAGGCAGTATCACTACAGTAGTAGATTGCCCCATCTTCCTTCCGAGGAGTGGCTGTTTGAACCACCAGCTTTCTGGTTAGCAGTCAAGTGCCTTAGGCACTACACTACCAGAACTCCCAGCACTGAGATAGGGGGGTGGGGTGGAAATGTCTGTGGTCTATTTCTGAAGATGAGGACTTACAATTGTTTTTTTGGAAAAAAAAATATTTTCCCCCAGACTGGGAGGACTAATGTAGACTGGATAAATTTTATCTAGGTCATGGTCCTGCATCCTCCTAGGAAGCTGTTTGTCCAGACCCCTTTGGTGGCTATCTTTTACATATGTATCTATTACTCTGACTCTGGAATGTCTGTGCCTGTGTTTCCACTGTTGTTGTTATTGTTGTTAAGTGCCATCGAGTCAGACCCAACTCATAGGGATCCCTCCTTGGGTTTCCAAGGCAGTATCACTACAGAAGTGTTGTTGTTGTTGTTATGTGCTGTCGAGTCGGCTCCGACTCATAGCGACCCCTCCTTGGGTTTCCGAGGCAGTATCACTACGGAAGTAGGATTACCCAACCTTCCTTCCGAGGAGTGGCTGGTGGGTTTGAACCGCCAGCCTTCTGGTTAGCAGTCAAGTGCTTTAGCCACTATGCTACCAGAGCTCCTGTGTTTCCACTAGTTCAAGCTAAAAACAAAACAAACAAACAAAACCCTCAAAATACATAGGACATCAGAAAACTCAAAAGGATGTTTCCTCCCAATAAGAAAAGTTTAATTCTACACTAACAGCTGATCTGGTCTCACCTAACTACTCATAGAAGCAAGCCTTGAAATGATCAGTCTGTTTCCATGTAGCTTAACTGTTTGCCAGAACTAAGTACAAGAATATTTCAAGGATGCAAAATATGCAAGATCTAACAAAATGTACAATGTCTAGCATGCAATCAAAGAGTAACAGGTACACAAATAAACAGCAAATAGGCTATTAAGGAGAAAAAAATCAAGCAATGAAATGACAGAAGTGATAGAATTAGTAGAAAGAAAAATGAAAACAATTATAATATATTCTATATGTTCAAGATGGTAGAAGAAAGTATAAATATGTTAAGAAGAGATGTGGAAGATTATGTACAGGAAAATTAAGATAATGCTTTCCAGGATCAGTGTAGCTACACCTTTAAAGTACAGAAAGGGGGGTGAGGGGAGAAAACAACCTATCAAAATAGAGTTCTATAACCAACAAAAATATTTTTGAAGAAGGATGGAAAAGTAGACTTTTTCAGATATACAAAGGCTAATGAAAATTCATCACCAGCACTGAAAAAAATGTTAAAGTCCAAGAAAATGGAAATATTGATGTATATAAGGAATGAAGAGCAAAGGAAATGGTAACTGTGCAAATAAATGTAAAATATAATTTCTTATATTTGAATCTCTTTAAAATATTGACTTTTAATACAGTTTATGTTTTAGAGAAGTTTTAGGTTTATAGAAAAATTATTCAGAAATTAGAGAACTATCATATACCTTCTTTTCCCACCATACACAGTTTTTCTTATTTCTAACATCTTGCATTAACCAGTAATGGTACATTATTATTAACCAAAAATGACAAAAAAATGTTGCCATTAAGTCCATGGAATTGTCTATGGCTGTGACCTTTCAGAAGAAGATCATCAGGCCTTTCTTCCTGGGTTCCTCTGAGTGGGTTCAAACTGCCAACTTTTTGGTTCTTAGTTGAGCTTAACAGTTTGTGCCACCCAGGGACTCCTGTTAACTAAGGTCATATTCATATGAATAAGGTTCATATTCGGTTGACTTTTTATGTTGTATAGTTCTATGGGTCCTGGTGAGTGCAAGTGTCATGTATCTACCATTACCATATCATGCAGAATTTTTTCACTTCCCTTAAAATGTCTTGTATGACACCTGTTCATCCCTCCCTCTCCCCGCCCTGATTCCCTGGCACCCACTGATCTTTTCAATGTCATTATAGCTTTGTCATTTTCAGAATGTCGTGTAATTGGAATCATATAATAAGTAAACTTTCAATCAGTTTTCTTTCATTTAGAATTCTGTATTAGAGATATATCTATGTCTTTTAGTAGCTTGATAGCCCACTTCTTTTTATTACTTAAATAATACTCCACTGTGTGGATGGTACCACAGTTTGTTTATCCATTCATCTATTGACAGACATCTTGGTTGTTTCCAATTTTTGGCTACTCTGGATAAAACTTCTGTAAACATTCCTGAGCAAGTTGTTTTTGTAGGCATAAACTATCAAGTTATTGGATAAGTTGCTTTAAAGTGTCATTGCTGAGTCATATGATAAGCTTATGGTTAGCTTTCTAAGAAATTGCTAGACTGCCTTTCAAAGTGGTTGTACCATTTTACGTTCATACCAGAAATGTGGCTCCACATCCTCGTCAGCACTGGCATGGTCATTGTTTGGGATTTGAGCCATTCTAATAGCTGTGTAGTGCTATATTGTTTTTTTTTTTTTTTTTTAATTTAAAATTACCTTATAAAGATCCTAGATAGAGAGGGAGAACAATTATTGTAAGTCTGGCACAGGACTGGGCAGTGTTTCGTTCTGTTGTACATGAAGTCACTATAAGTTGAAATCAACTCAAAGGCATCTAGCAACAACTGAGTTTTTGATTGTAAGCATGTTAGTTGTTTCATGTTAGGTACAAGTAAGACTTTATATTATGTATGGTTTAAGAAGATATTGTTCTGGTTACATAGTGACGCTTGGACAAGAAATGTACCATAAATGGAATGACCTTAACAAACAGGAGTTTATTCTTGCAATTTGGAGGCTTTAAGTCCAAATTCAAAGTGCCAGACTCTAAGGGCTGGGTGAAAGTCCCTCAACCTTGGTGTCCATCTCTGCCTCCTGCTTCCAGTTCACTAGAGCTAGACCTATTTCTTCACTCAGACAGCTGCTAGCTGCTGAGGCTGAGAAGCCCCAAGGTTAAGAAGTAAAAAAGCACAGTCCTGATGTCACCAGGCCATTAACTTAAGTCAATTGAAAGTTGCAAGGTTGGCAGAGCATGGCAGGCTGCAGAACAATGACATGGCTACATGCAGGGTCCCAGCATGCCATAGACTAGAGACTATTCCCAAGGTTTCCCCTTATATGTAGGAAGCAGACCACATCTCAAAGGCAGCTACTCAGCTGCTTGTGGTAGATCCCACCATTGAGTTGATTGTCAGTCTCATCATGGGGAATAACTACCACCAGCTGTCCAGCCACTCAACCAGGCCCAGCCAAGTTGACACACAAACTTAACTACCACATATAGAATCAAACAATATGGGGTCTTCTGAGAATGGTTTATTTCATTTAGCACACAGTTCTCAAGGTTCATCTATGTTATGGGATATATCAGTATTTTATTATTTTTTCTGACTGAATAAATATACCATACTCATTTAGCCATTCTTCAGTTGGTGAATATTAAGATTGTTTCTACTTTGACTCTATTATGAATTATGCTACTATGAGAATTTATGGACAAAGTTTTGTGTAGATATGTGTCTTCATTTATTTTGGGTATATACTCGAATGAAATAGCCGGGCCATATCATTTCAAGGAACTGCTAAATTGTTCACCAAAGTGGCTGCACTATTTTATATGCCTATCAGCAATGTACAAGGATTCCAGTTCCTCCACATTTTTACCAACATTTGTTATTGTGTGGTTTTGAGTTTAACAAGCACAGTAAGTATGAAGCAACCATGTGGCACAATGGGTTTAGTCCTGGTGATAACCAAAAGTTCCTTGTTGGAATCTACCAGAAGCTCCACAGGGTGAAAAGACCTGGTGATCTGCTTCTGTAAAGATTGTTGTTATTGTTGTTGTTGTTGTTATGTGACTTCGAGTTGGACCCAACTCATAACAACCCCTCCTTGGGTTTCCAAGGCAGTATCACTATGGAAGTAACCTAGAAAATCCTAGGGGAAGTTCTACTTTCTCTTATAGAGTCACTGTGAGTCAGAATAGACTTTACAGCACAGAAAAGTGGATATGTAGTGTTGTCTCATTGCAATTTTGAATTGCATTTCCCAAATGACTAATGATATTGAGGACCTCTTGTGCTCAATTATCCATTTGTGAATCGCCTTAAAAATCCTCACATCTGAACAAAGCAACATCATAATAAATGGAGAAAACACTAAAATTGTCAAGGATTTCATTTTATTTGGATCCACGATAAGTGCACAGGGAAACAACAGTCAAGAAATCAAATGCTTCTTTTGCATTAAAGTGTTAGAAAGCAAAAATAGATGAAAAATCACTTTGAAGACTAAGGTGCATCTTATCCAAACCATTGTTTCCAATTACTTCATATGTATGTGAAAGCTTGAAAGTGAATAAGGAAGATTAAAGAAGAACGGATGGATTTGAATTATGGTGTTGGTGAAGAATATTGAATATACCTTGGACTGTCAGAGGAATGACAAATCTGTCTTAAAAGAAGTACGGGAAGAATGCTCCTTGGAAGTGAGGATGGTGAGACTTTGTCTCACATTCTTTGGACTTGTCATCAGGAGGGACTGATCTCTAGAAAAAGCCATCATGTTTGGTAAAATAGAGGGTCAGTAAAAAGAGGAAGACCATCAACAAGATGGATTGACACAGTGGTTGCAACAATGACCTCAAACATAGCAACAATGGTGAGGATGGCAGTGTTCATTCTGCTAAACGTGGAGTCACTATGAGTTGGAGCTGGCTCGATGTTGAGTTTTAAAGCTTCTTCATGTATTTTGGAGGCAAATACCTTGTCAGATATATGATCTCCTAGCATTTTCTCTCATTTTGTGGCTTATCTTTTCATTCTCTTGATGTTGTTGTTGTTATTTGCCATTCAGTCAGACCCAACTCATAGCGACCCCTCCTTGGGTTTCTGAGGCAGTATCACTACGGAAGTAGATTGCCCCATCTTCCTTCCGAGGAGTGGCTGGTGGGTTTGAACCGCCAGCCTTCTGGTTAGCAGTCAAGTGCCTTAGGCACTAAGCTACCAGAGCTCCTAATTTCCTTTAATTTTGATGAAGTCTAATTTATCTATTCTTCTTATATTTCTTATGGTTTAATGTTATCTCTAAGAAAACATCCTAAGTTTTTATGTTACAATTTTATAATTAGCTCTTAAATTTAGGTACTGATTCATTTTGAATTAATTTTTGTATAAAGTGTGAGGTAGGGTGTAAATTTATTCTTTCACATGTGTCCCAACATCATTTTCAGAAAAGCAAATGTAAATTAAAAAATCACTTTGAAGCCTATGGTGCATCTGACCCAAACCATGGTGTTTCCAATCACCTTATATGCATGTGAAAGCTGGAAAGTAAATTTAATTAATCACTATTTAATTATTGTGGCATTCTTATAAAAAGTCATAGATAATATGCATAAATATGTACTTCTGGACTCTTAATTCTATTTTATTGATCTATTTGTTTATTCTTAGTCCAGTACCACAATGCCTTCATTAGTACCATTTTATAGTAAGGTTTGAAATCTGGAAGTGTGTGTCCTCCAACTTTGTTCTTTGTTTTAAAAAATATTTTGGCTATTCTGGATCTCTTGCATTTCCATGTGAAGTTTTCGATCAGCTTGTCAATTTCAGCAAAGAATGCTGCTGAAATTTCAATAGGAGTTGCACTGAATCTTGTCATGGCTTGAACTTGGTCCACATAAAATATGTGTCAATTGGCTAGGCCATGATTCTCAGTAGTTTGGCAGTTATGTAATGATGTTATCATCCCCCAGGGTATGATCAGATGTAATTATCCTCCATTTGTGATGTGTTGTTAGTTCTGACCTCTACGTGTTAATGAAGCAGGATTAGATTATGCTAATGAGAATTAAGTTATTTTTCTTATATTAAGGTAGGATTAGGTTGGGATGCAAAATGCTTACTCAGGTCACATTCCTGATCTGATATATGGAGAGTTTCCCTGAGAGGTGGCCTGCATCACCTTTTGTCTTACAGAGACAAAAGGAGAGAGAAGATAGCAGAGAGGGACCTACTACCACCAACAAAGAAAAGCTGGGAACAGAGCATGTCCTTTGGACTCAGAGTCCTTGTGCTGAGAACCTCCACCCCAATAGAAAGATTGATTCAAAGACACATGGATATCTCCAAGGAATGCTGGGCCCACAGATGTTAAAAAAAGACATGGACCTTCCCCAGGGCCAAAAAAAGAGAGAAAGCCTTGCCCTAGAGGGATCCTAGGCATCCTGAATGTGAACTTCTATTCTCCTAAGCCAAGAGAAAATAAATTTCTGTTTGCTAAAGCCATCCACTTATGGTATTTCTGGTATTAAAAAAAAACAAAAAAAACTACCATTGAGCTAATTATGACTCATAGTGTCATAGTGACTCCCATTGGGTTTCCATGGCAATAAATCTTTACAGAAGTAGATTGTCTCATCTTCTTTCCTCAAAGCAGTTGGTGGGTTTGAACTTTCTGGTTAGCTGTCAAATACCTCAGTCACTGTGCCACCAGCACTCCTGGTATAGCAGCCCTAAATAACTAAGAAAAACCTGTAGACCCTGCCGTTACTGCCTTCTCTCTTTGACTTGGAGCAAGTGTTGTCCTTTTGGGAGCTCTGGTGGCATAGTGCATAAGGCATTAGATGGCTAACCAGAAGGCTTCACTGCCCAACCTTCCTTCTGAGGAGTGGCTGGTGGGTTTAGACCGCCAGCCTTCTGGTTAGCAGTCAAGTGCCTTAGGCACTATGCTACCAGAGCTCCTAATATACATTATATATGCATATATATACTATTATACATGAGTATGAGTATATATATATTATATACGCATATATATAATATTATACAAGAGTATAAACCTCACAGATGCACAGTTTGGCTGAGGATTGACATTAGTTTGGATACTATAACTATAAACATTTGCCATCAGTTTTACCAACATCTCTGTGAGACCATCCTCATCATGAGAAAATAATCACTACTGAGAAACATTTTTTATAATGTAGAGATCATCCCTGTCAGTAAGTGTAAGGAAGATAGGTACTTTGTACAAATGTCACCTTCAATTCCCAATTTAACAAAACAAATGTTCTTTTACATTTGCTGCTCAAAGCAAACCTTCCCAATTGAGCATTGTTAGACAGATCTTTAAAAAGAAGGAAATGGTTGGTAGCATAGTGCTTAAGGCATTCAGCTGCTAACCAGGAAGCTGGTGGTTCAAATCTATCAGCCACTCCTCAGAAGAAAGACTGGGCAATCTGCATCTGTACAGATGCCACCTTGGAAACCCAAGGAGGAGTTGCTGTGAGATGGATCTGACTGAATGACAGTGAGTTTTGTTGTCTGGTTACTTCCATTACAGAAGCTGTCAGTCAGTGGTTCAGGAAAAAAGTTACCATTATAATGTGATTAATTAATCCTTCCTATCTATGATGGTCATAACTGGGCTTAGTGCTGGCACTGACTTTTGGCAGAGTTATGAATATGTTAGAAGACATGTTCTCTCGCTCTATTTTAAAACCAAAAGTGTCCTTACCGAAATTAAGAATTCATAATTCATAAATCCATAATTTATAGATCCAGGTGAGGAGAGAGAACCCAGGCACACCTAAAGCAGCAGGACAGGAGAGCAGGAGAAAGGGGATTAAAAGCCAGGAACCTGGACAGAGGAGTAGTCAGCCCCAGCGATCCAGGTGAGGAAAGGAAACTCAGGCACACCCAAAGCAGCAGGGTGAGAGTGTGGGAGAAAGGGGATTATAAGGTTCAGGAAATTGGTCAAAGGAGGAGTCAGCTGCAGGGACCCAGGGAAGGGTGGTACGAGAGGTTTCCAACAGGGAGACAAACTTGTCTGTTGGTTTGTTCTACTGAGGTGACATGTTGATGTCAGTTTTGGGGCTGAGCCACTGGTGTTTCAAACCCAGCAGGATAAACATGGTGCCCAGGTATCAGCCCAGCTTACAGACTGAGACAGACTAGGAAGAAGGAAGAGGCCATTCACTTCTCAAAGAATTGGCCAGGGAAAACCTTATGAATAGCAAGGAAAAACAGTTTGATACATTACTGTGCAACTTTATGAATACTCCTGTTAGGTTAGAAGGCTTTCAAAATAGGACTGGAGAGAACTGCATCATCTGAGTAAACCCATCCTTACTTCTATGGATAAGGTAAAGCTTTCAAGACCTCCATTTGCTGATGTGGCACCATTCAAATTGAAGAGAAACAGCTGAAGACATCCATTAATCATCAGAACATGGAATGTACGAAGTATGAATCTAGGAAAATTGGAAGTTGTCAAAAATGAAATGGAACGCATAAGGATTGATATCCTCAGTATCAGTGAGCTGAAGTGAACTGGTTTTGGCTACTTTGAATCAGACAACCGTGTGATGTACTATGCTAGGAACAACAGTTTGAAGAAGAATGGCGTGGCATTCGTCATCACAAAGGATGTTTCAAGATCTGTCCTGAAGTACAATGCTGTCAGTGGTAGGATAATATCCATAAGCCCCTTTAATACGACTATTATTCAAATTTATGCCCCAACCACCAAAGCCAAAGATGAGGAAACTGAAGATTTTTATCAACTTCTGCAGTCTGAAATTGACTGAACATGCAATCAGGATGTGTTAATTATCACTGGTGACTGGAATGCTAAAGTTGGAAACAAAGAAGAATCACCGGTAGTTGGAAACTTTGGCCTTGGTGACAGAAATAATGCTGCAACTCGCTTGGCAGAATTTTGCAAGACCAACGACTTGTTCATTGCAAACACCTTTTTTTTCAACAACACAAATGGCGGCTGTACATGTGGACTTTACCAGATGGAACACACAGGAATCAGATTGACTACATCTGTGGCAAGAGGCAGTGGAAAAGCTTTAGCCAAAACCAGACCAGGGGCTAATTGTGAACCAGACCATCAACTGCTCATATGCAAGTTCAAATTGAAGTTAAAGACAATTAAAACAACTCTAAGAGAGCCAAAATATGATCTTGAATATATCCCTCCTGAATTTATAGATCATCTAAAGAATAGATTTGATTCACTGAACACCAACAAACGAAAACCAGAAGAAATGTGGGAGGATATTAAGAACATTATCCATGAACAAAGCAAGAGATCACTAAAAAGACAAGATAAGAACAGAAGACCAAAGTGGATGACAGAAGAGACTCTGAAACTTGCCCTTGAGCAGAGAGTAGCTAAAGCAATGGAAGAAATGACAAGATAAGAGAGCTGAACAGAATATTTCAAAAAGCAGCTCAAGCAGACAAAACCAATTACTAAAATGAAATGTGCAAAGACTTGGAGTTTGAAAACCAAAAGGGAAGAACATGCTTGGCATTCTCAACCTGAAAGAATTGAAGAAAAAATTTAAGCCTCGTGTTGCAATATTGAGAGATTCTATGGGGAAAATATTGAATGATGCAGGAAACATCAAGAGAAGATGAGAGGAATACACAGAGTCACTGTACCAAAAAGAACTGGTCAATCTTCATCCATTTCAGGAAGT
>NW_006921885.1:306067-315752 GCF_000298275.1 Orycteropus afer afer | reverse complement strand
TAATTCTTAGGTCCTACCAGCACTCAGGAATCTCCAAGCTGTCTGTGCCGTCAGGATCACTCAGGATCACTGCCAGACCACAGCTCCGTATGTCTCCTTTTTTGGTATTTTCATGCAAATTCTTCTGCTAGTTGGGGTTTAGTCCACTTCTATATCCTTCCCTTCAAGGCTTGGGGGTCCAAGATTATCTTCTGTGTCTGTGTTAATTGGTTTACCTTTTATTTGTTGAACAGGGTCTATGTAGTCTTTCTGCGTAGTCTGCCATCTTGCCAGAACCTCCAACAACTTACTTTCTTGAAGTAGTGTTTTCTAGTTTTCTTTTTATAGGTCTTTTGTGTTCCTGGAAATACTTGGTCCCAATATTTTATCTTTTTGTTTGCTATTGTAAATGGTATCAATTTCTTTATTTCCTTTTCTAGTCTTTGCTGGTGTACAGGAATCCAACTGATTTTTGGATGTTGATTTTGTATCCTGCTACTATGCTAAATCTTTCAATAAGTTCCAGTAGTTTTCTTGCTGAGACTCTTGGGTATTTTGTGGGATCATATCATCTGTAAATAGGGATCATTTTACTTCTTCATTAACAATATGGATAACTTTGATTTCCCTTTCTTGCCTTATTGCCCTGGCTAGGACTTCCAATACAATATTGAACAGAATTGAAGATGGAGCGCATTTTTGTCTGGTTCTTGTTCACAAGGCGAATGGTTTCAATTCCTCTCTGTTGTGAATAATGTTGGCTGTTGGTTCTGCATATATGCCCTTTATTATGTTGAGGAATTGCTCTTTTATTCCTATTTTTATGAGAGTTTATATCAGGAATGCATGTTGGGGTTTATGAAATGCTTTTTCTGCATCTATTGACATGGTCTTGTGATTCTTTATTTTATTTATGTGATGGATTATGTTGATTGTTTTTCTAATGTTGAACCATACTGATATAGCTGGTATGAATCTCCCTTTGTCATGATATATTATTTTTTGATATGTTGTTGGAGTTTATTGGCTAGGATTTTGTTGCAGATTTTTGCATCTATATTCAATGAGGAATACTGGTCTATAGTTTTCTTTTCTAGTGGTGTCTTTGCCTGGTTTTGGTATCAGGGTTATGCTTGTTTCATAAAATGAATTTGAAATTATTCTATCCATTTCTATGTTCTGGAATAGTTTGAATAAGATTGGTGTCAGCTCTTCTCTGAATAATCAGTAGAATTCTCCGGTGAAACAATAAAAGCCAGGACTTTTTTGATATATTTTTATGACCTGTCCAATTTCTTCTGTTATGTGTCTGTTCAAATTTTCTACCTCAGCCTCTGCTAGTTTAGGTAAGTAGTATGTTTCTAGAAATCTGTCCATTTCTTCTAGGTTTTCAAATTTTGGGGGGTACAGTTCTTCATATAATCCTGATATTATTCTTTTATTTCTGTTGGTTCTGTTGTGATATCACTCATTTCATTTGTTATTTGTGTTATTTACATCTTCTCCTTTCCTTTGTTAAATTTGCCAGTGGTTTGTTGATTTTATTAACCTTTTCAAAGAAGCCACATTTAGTCTTGTTGAATTTTTCTATTATCTTTCTATTTCTTTCTTTTCTTTTTTTTTTTCTGCTCTTTTTCTAGTTGTTGGAAATGTGTGGCTAAGGTGTTGGTTTTGGCTCTTTCTTCTTTTTTGATGTGTGCATCTATTGCTATATATTGACTTCTGACCACTGCTTTAGCTGTGTCCCAGTCTCTTTCCACTGTTTGTGTTTTCAATCTCTTTTGATTCAGGAAATTTTAAGGGTTTTTTTTTTTTTTTTTTTTTTGTCTATTACCCCATTTTTGAGAAGGGTGTTATTCAGTTTCTATGCATTTGCTCTTTTTCTGTTGGTCTTCCTAGGGTTGATTTTTTTATAGCATTGTGATTTGAGAAAATGTTTTGCAGTATTTAAATGTGTTTAAATTTATTGAGGCTTGCTTTGTGGCCTAACATGTGATCTATCCTGGAGAATATTCCATGTGTGCTGGAAAAGAATGTATATTTTGTTGTTGTTGGGTGGAGTGCTCTGTAGATATCTGTAAAGTCATGTTGCTTTATCGTATTGTCTAGTTCTTCTGCATCTTTGTTGAGCTTCTGTCCAGTTGTTCTATCTCTTATTGAAAGTGGTTTATTAAAGTCTCCTCCAATTACTGTGGGAGCTCTGGTAGCATAGTACCTAAGGCACTTGACTGCTAACCAGAAGGCTGGCGGTTCAAACCCACCAGCCATTCCTCAGAAGGAAGGTTGGGGAATCTACTTCCATAGTGATACTGCCTCGGAAACCCGAGGAGGGGTTGCTATGAGTCAGGTCCAACTCAACGGCACATAACAACAACAACACAATTACTGTGGATTCATCTATTTACCTTTTCAATTCTGTTAAAGTCTGATTCATGTATTTGGGGCTCTTTCATTGGGTGTATTGGTATTTATTATGGTTATGTCCTCTTGTTCAATTAATCCTTTAATCATTGTATATTGGACTTCCTTGTCTCTTATGGTCATGTTTGTCTTAAAGTCAATTTTATCAGAGATTGATATGGCCACTCTTGCTCTTTTTTGATTGCCATTTGCTTGATATATTTTTTTCCCAACCTTTGGTTTTTAGTCTATGTGTCTGAGTCTCTTATAGACAGCATATTGATGTGTCATGTTTCTTTATCCAGTCTGTAACTCTCCATCTCTTCAGTGGTACATTTAATCCACTGACATTCGGTGAAATTATTGACAACTATGAATTTATTGATGTCATTTTTTAATGTGTTTTTCATGGTGTTACTGATTTCTTTGTTCCATGTAATTTTCTGTGCTGGGCTCATTTTGTTTATGAATTGTGTTAACATCTCCTTCATTGCTATTGTTTTAATATTTGCTAAATATTTTGTGCTTGCTCTCTTTTTTATTTTGATGCAAAGTTTATTATTTTTCCTTGAGGTTCCAAAAACCAAACTCACTGCCATTGAGTCAGATCCAATGCATAGCGACCCTTCCTTGAGTTTCTGAGGTGATATCATTATGGAAATGGATTGCCCAGGAGTGGCTGGTGGATTGGAACTACCCACCTTCTGGTTAGCAGTCAGATGCCTTAGTTACCCTGTGATTTATTTATTTATTTTTTTTTCCCAAAACTTAAAACGGTATTCTATCTCTCAATTTTCTTGACTTCCTCACCATTGAGAAGTTCTGTAACAACACTATTAATTCCCTCTGTTTGGTTTGTAGTTGTCCTCATTTACCAATTAAAGTTTCTTGTTCCATGTTTCCAGTCTTGTAAGCTTATTTTACTTTGGATATTTATGTAACTGGGTTGGTTTCTAGGTTATGTCATCATATGTGTTAATCATTGGTTGTTGTTTGCTCTTGTTGGTCCTCTATTGTGAGGACTCCCTTTATTATCTCTTATAAGGTTGATAAGGTTGTAACAAATTCCCTTAATTTCTGCTTATCTGAAAATCTAATTTCACCCTTATATTTGAGGGACAATTTTTCTGGGTATGCAATTCTTGATTGGAGATTTTTTTCTTTCAGGGTTATATATATATAATCCCATTGTCTTCTTACCTGCATTTTTTTTTTTTTTTTTGGTGAGAAATCAGAGCTCAGTCTTACTAGTTGCCCTTTATAGGTAACTTTTCTTTTCTCCCAGGATGTTTCAGGATTCCTTCTTTGTCTTTGGTTTTAGTGAGCTTGATTATCATATGTCTTGGATATTTTCTTTTGGTTTCTATCCTGTTTGGGGTTCATTGAACTTGAATGGATATCTACTCATCCCTTTTCATATTAGGGAAATTCTCTTCCAACAAATTTTTGACAATTTTTTTTTTGTGGTTTTATCTTTTTTTTTCTTGTTCTGGAATCCTAATTACATCTAGGTTACTCCTCTTGATGGTATCTCACATGAATCTTATGCTTTCTACATTTTGTTTTGATCTTTTGTCTGATTGATTCCTTAAAAAATAGTATTGAAGTATTTGTCTTCAATCTCATTAATTCTCTCTTCCATTGATTCAATTCTATTCCTTGCTCATTCCATGTGTTATCTATTTCTGAAATCTTAGTATTAATCTTCTGGATTTCTATCTGTTGTTTTTGTGTTGTTTCTATGTTTTTGTTTATTTTGTCAATTTGTTCTTGAATTGTTTTCCTAAATTGTTCTAGTTTTGTTTGCTTTTTCCTTAACTTTTTTCAGTGTTTCCCTTGATCTTGTCAGTTTTTTCCTTGATCTGTCTCTCAATCCCTTGAAGGTCTCTACATATAATTCTTTTGAATTCCTTATCACAGAGTTCCAATGTTGCTTCTTCCTCAGGGATGTTTTCTGGATTTGTATACTGGTCCCTTATTTCTATTTCTTTATCTTGCTTCTTGTGTGGGCTGTGATGGTCTGTTTCCCCAAGATATTGTGGTGGTGTTGTATTTATATTTAATGTGTGAAAGAGAATGAGAATTTCTACACAGATCTCTGTTAGCTGTTCTTAAGGAGCAATTGAGTATGAGTTGAACTTGTATTGGCCATTGTGGTTGGAGCTGCAAGAGGTTAAGGTATGGTTGGGTTGCTGTGGAACAGTGGCTGTCTTCCACTCAGTTAGACAAAAAAAAGGAAAGAAAGAAAAAGAAAATATCACCAAGAAAATAAAAGCAAGAGAACAAAAACTCAAACCACATAAACAGGAACAATTGCAAAATAAAAATAAATAGAAAAGCAATAAATGAGAAGAAAACTTTTCAAAATATATTTAAAAAAGAATAACCAAGATAGAAGAAAGATAATGAGAAAGAGAGAGAGAGAGAGAAAGCCACAATATCTGAGGATGGAAGAATGAAGGATAAGAGCAAAAGTAAAAGAATAGTAAAGAAAAAATGGGAACAGTGCAAAAGGAAAAACAAAACATGGGAAGAACCATGAGAAAGGGTGAAAAAAAAAAAGGACCTGGGAAAAGGGAAAAAGGGAAGAGACAAAAAAAAAAAAAAAGATGCAGGGATGGGCAAAAGATTAAAAACAGAGAGAGAGAGATAAAAAGAATAATGTAAAAACAAATGATCAAACAAACACACAACAACAACAACTAAAATACTGTGGGGACCATTACATGACACCCAGGCTCAGTCAGGGCACAGATTGAGATGGAATTTTATCTCGTGAAGAAGGTGAGTGGAGGTGGGGGATGGCCACACCTTTGTTCATCAAGAGTGTGTGGAGTATAAGAGTAATACAGGGAATATAGCACCTTTCCAGTCATCAGCCTCCAGTGTGGCTGCCCGTTCTGTCCTCAGCAAGTGGAGCCCATTCCTACATCACTGTCCAAGTGAGAACACCACTTACACATATCCCAAATGGTCACATCCACTGCTTGTGAATATTCACAATGGCTGTGCCCTCAGGACAGCCACTGGTAGTCCACAGGTCTGTTTGTCTCCGTCTTTGCTGTTTTCCTTTCTGGTTGTGATGCACCAATGCAGTCCTTGTCCATGCAGTGTTTAGTGAGCAGAGCTGGTTCAAAATGCCTGTGTCCTCATTACAGCCAGCAGTCTGAACCTCTGTTTGTCTTCTTACTCACTGGTTTTGTTCATGTTCTTCTGCTAGCTGGTATTTAATCCAAACCTTTATCCTTGCCTTCAAAGCTCAGAGTTCCAAGCTCATCTTCTGTATTAGTTTCAATTGGTTTCTCATTGCCTTGTTGCAGAGGATCTGGTAGCTTGCCTGCCTACTCTGCCATCTTGCTGGAACTCCCATGGTGACTTTCTTTTGGGGTTTATTCTGTATGGGGTTTGTTAAACTTTTTGGGTGGATATCTTTTCATCTTTCATGATATGGGGAAATTTTCTGTTAGCAAGTCTTTGACAATTTTCTCAGTGGTTTTATTTGCCTCTTCTTGTTATTTATTTTCATGTCCTCCCAAATAGCTCTCAGGTTTTCTTCATTTCTATTATTTCTTCAGTCTGATTTTTCCTCATATAAGCTGATATCAAGGGATTTGTCTTCTAGCTGGGAAATACTTTCTTCAGCCAGGTCTAGTCTATTCTTTTGTCCTACAAATATGTTATCTATCTCTGTAATTTTAGTTTTCATCTTCTGGATTTCTAATTGTTGTTTTTGTTCTGTTGTACATAAAGTCGCTATGAGTCGGAGATAACTCGATGGCACCTAACAACAACAACAACCTAATTAATGAACACATGCTCAACAATCATAATAGCTATTACTTTTCTCTCCTTGGGGGGGATTGATAAAGGGGCAAGGGTTAAGGCAATTTTTCCCTGTCTTTACTGAACATTAGAATCATCTGGAGGATCTAGTAAAGCTCCTGATGTCTAAGACATTGTTGTTGTTGTTGTTGTTTGCCGTCGAGTCGGCCCCGACTCATAGACATATCCTATGTTAATAAATCTAAAGATGGCAACTAGGTACCAGTAACAATGATCCCCAGATGATTCTAATATGCAGAAAATTTATGGAACCTATGGGCTTCATGTTTTTATACTACATGCTCCCTCCACAGAAGATGAAAGAAATCTTGTCCTTTATGAAAAGTTTAAGATGGAGGAAAAGTCTTCTTTTCCCCAGATATTGCGGAAACTACTGAGTTTCATTTACGTTTTCTTTAAAACGAGAATAATACCTTACCTCAGAGAATTGTTTTAAATTTTTCACTATCGTAAACATTTAAACATCTTGCACATAGTAGCTATTCAAGAAATATTTTTCTTTCTTGGAAAGAGTATTAATTATTTTTTAAGTATAAAAGAAGCACATTGCCTATTAATGCACCCTTATTCAGCTCTTGGTAAATGCTTATTTCCACACCTTTTGAATTCTCACCATGTGTTCCATCAGTACCAGAATGTGTAATCTAAACTATAGCTCTGTACGCCTTAGGATTTAACAGCATGTCTGTTCCTAACTGCATAGTTACGAATCCATCTAATGTAATTATAAATTTGAAGGAAACATGAAAATCAATGTGGGATATAAAGGCTTTATACCAACTAGATTTTTTAATTATTTCAGTAGTATTTATTACATTCTATGGTATAAAGTGGAATTTTAAAATGCATACCAAGTTATAGATAAAAAGCAGTAACTTTCTTCCTAGAAATGAAAGCTATTAGACAGACTGTATTCATTTTCATTGGTTAATCAAATTTGTTAGCTGCATTTGGGAGCTGTTTTTGAAGAAATTAAAAAATCTTTTATTTAGATTCATTCTCTTAGTGTATTAACAGAGTTCAAGATAAAATGTAGTATCCACTGAGATCTGTGAATAACCCAAGAAAAACTTATCTCAAGTACTTAGGAAAATATCAAGGCCAGAATTAATAAACAAGACACATATGGGCACTTTTGAATCATAATTGAACATGTTGCTGTTGTTGTTGTTGTTTGCCATTGCGTCGGCCCTGACTCATTGCGACCCCTCCTTGGGTTTCCGAGGCAGTATCACTATGGAAGTAGGAATGCCCAACCTTCCTTCTGAGGAGTGGCTGCTGGGTTTGAACCACCAGCCTTCTGGTTAGCACTCAAGTGCCTTAGGCACTATGCTACCAGAGCTCCTTAATTGAACATAAATCATATTTTAAAAAAGATTTTCATACGTGAGAATAGCATCAAGACATAATTGAATAATGTCAACCAATTTTTGTCAGTCAAATAACTGAAATAAAATTTCTTAAATATTGTAGGTATGATTGAAGCAATCATACCAGTTTATACATGTTTTATGATTTTTAACTCTAATTTCCTTCAAAATATGCTTCCTATATCTATGTGTGTGTAAATAAAAGATCTTCCTATATCTATGTGTGTGTAAATAAAAATCATCAAATTTTGCTATTTCTTTCTCTAATGAAGCTGGCATATTAGCATTCTGGGGCTGAGCAATTGCCCCCAAGCTAACTTTATCTCCCATTTATTTACCTTGGAGTCCCCAGGTGACACAACAGTTAGCATGCTCAAATGATAACCAAAATGTTGGCACTTCAAGTCCACCCAGAAGTCCCTAAGAAGAAAACCATGGCTGTCTATTTCTGGAAAGTCAGCCATTGAAAACCCTAAGGAACACAGTCCTACTATGACACATGTGGCATCACTATAACTTAGAATTTACTTAACAATTGTGGTTAAATATATATATATATATATATATATATATATATATATATATATATATATATATATATATTTACCTTATAGAAACCTTAGACGACAGTGGAATGTAACCTTGCATTCTATTCCTCATATTTGATCATTTTAAAAAGCTAAATAGATATTATATACAGGTTCTTCACTGTCTTGAGTCATTTCACCTCCTTGCTCTTCTACATGAAGGCCTCCAGCATATATCATGGTTTCTTGCCCATTGGGCAGGGTCAGGGTCAGGCTCCAATGTTCCCTGGATACCATTACCAATTGGTAAGACTTGCCTACAAGATGAAACCTGCCTATGTCATCCTGGAACTAGATGAAAATAACTCTCCAAATTTATGCATAAATTTATTTATAAACTCACATATTATCTATTTTAATCCCCACAATGTTTCCATGAAGTTCATCCATTAATGTATGTCTTCAATAATTATCTATTTTCTCAAGCACTGCACTGAGGACTGTGGATATGATAGTGAAAAAGCCAGTCTTTGTTGTTTATGAAGTTACAATTTATTTTTAAGAATGAATGTATTCTTGTTTTTCTATTGCTGTGCAACAAATTACCATAAGTTTCATGGTTTAAAACAACACTCATTTGTTAGTTCATGGTATTGTAGGTCAGAATTCCTGGCAAGGCTCAATTGGGTTCTCTGCTTAGGGCCTCACAAACAAAAATGGAGGTGCCAGACAGTTGAGCTATTATCTGGAGGCTCTAGTAAAGAATTTGCTTCCAAGTTTATTCACACTGTGAGCAGAATTCAATACCTTTTGACTACAGGATTGTGATTGGTGTTCCTTGCTGACTGTCAGCTAGGGTCTGTTCTCCTGAAGCCTGCCCACATTCATCGACATATGGCCCCCTCCAACTTTAAAGCTAGCAAGACCATGCGGAACTCTTCTCATGATTATAATCTCTCTGACTTTCATTCTACCACTAGCTAAAGAAAACTCTCTATTTTTAATACCTCATGTGACAAAGTTAGACACACTTGGATAATTGCCCTTTTTCTATGTAAAGTAACCTAAGCATGAGCGAGCCACCAGCCACTCCTTGGAAGGAAAGTTGGGCAATCTACTTTCCTAGTGATACTGCCTTGGAAACCCAAAGAGGGGTCAGTAAAAAAGTCTGAGTCCACGGCACACAGCAACAACAACAAACCATGGGTGTAATATTTCCTCACACAAGTTCCACCCACACTAAAAGAGGAAAGATTATAAAACATAGAGGGCCTTAACAGGAAATTTTAGAATTCTGCCTTACCAAATGGAATACATAAATGTAACCGATAATACAATACTACATAATAAAATGCTATGAAAAGGTGAAGCAAATGGTACTATGTTGTTGTTGTTGTTGTTGTTGTTAAGTGCCGTCGAGTCGTTTCCGACTCATAGTGACCCCATGCACAGCAGAATGAAACACTGCCCGATCCCGCGCCAGCCCCATAATCCCTGCTATACTCGAGCCCATCATCGCAGCCACTGTATCAATCCATCTCCCTGAAGGCCTCCCCCTCTTTCGTC
>NW_006921885.1:296174-304358 GCF_000298275.1 Orycteropus afer afer | reverse complement strand
GTTTGAACCGCCAGCCTTCTGGTTAGCAGTCAAGTGCCTTAGCCACTATGCTACCAGAGCTCCTACAAACATTAAATGGGCTTCCTATCAATTATATTGTTAAATTATTTATTTCAATCTTATTTGTTATATTCTGTGATATAAAGTAAGGAGCTCTTGTGGCATAGTGGATAATGCATCTGGCTGACAAAGTGGAATTTTTAAATGTGTAACAAGTTAAAGATAAAATGAAATAACTTTCTTCCTAGAAGAGCAAATAATTAGACAGACTGCCCCAGAACATGCTCCAGGCATTCACCATGTTGTTGTTAGATGCTGTGGAGTCAGCTCCAACTCATAGTGACCGCATATACAATAGAATGAAACATTGCCTGGTCCTGTACCATTCTCACAATCCCTGTGATTTAGCCCATTGTTGTAACCACTGTTTAAATCCATCTCATTGAAGGTGCTCTTCTTTTTGCTTACCATCTGTTTTACCAAGCATGATATCTTTCTTCAGGGACTGGCTAGTCCCTCCTGATGACATGACCAAAGTACGAGAAATGAAGCCTGACCATTCTCATTTCTAAGGAGTGTGCTGGCTGTACTTCTTCCAAGACAGATTTGTTTGTTCTTCTGGCATCACTATCACACCACAATTTAAAGGCATCAATTCTTCTTAGATCTTCTTTATTCATTGTCCAGCTTTCACATGCATATTATGTGATTCAAAAGACAATGGTTTGGATCAGGTACACCTTAGTCTTCAAATTGACATTTTTGCTTTTTAACACTTTAAAGAGGTCTTTTGCAGCAGATTTGCCCAGTACAATACACCCTTTGATTTCTTCACTGCTGCTCCCACGGATATTGATTGTGCATCTAAAGAAAATTAAATCTTTGATGATCTCAATCTTTTCTCCATTTGTCATGATGTTGCTGATTGGTCCAATTGTGAGGATATTTTCCTCCATTATGTTGTAGTGTGATCCGTATTGAAGGCTGTAGTTTTTGATCTTCATCATAAGTGTTCAGGTCATGTTCATTTTCAGCAAGCAAGGTTGTATCATATTCATATTTCAGATTCCTCATTCTTCTTCATACAATCCACCTGCTCAGATTATTTGCTCAGCATACAGATTGAATAATTATGGTGAAAGGAAACAGCACTGACACACATCTTTCCTGATTTTCAACCTGCAGTATCCCCTTTTTCTGTTCAAATGACTGTCTCTTTGTCTATGTACTGGTTCCTCATGAACACAATTAAATGTTCTGGAATTCCTGTTTTTCACAGTGTTATCCATAATGTTAGTTATAGCATGGTTTACCTAAAATAGCTGTATGTATAGATGCAATAATCGGTCACAATTACCAATTTAACATCATGCACATTATTCTAGTAGCAAGATTCTCTTTTTTATGAAAAAATAGACTAATCAGTAGTAGAGTCATGGGCCAGTGAGATATCAGGGATGATGAGGAATAGGAAAGAAGCCAATGATTATATCTTAGATTTGGAGAGCATTGTTTTGCAGAGAAGTGGGGATAAAAATTAGATTGCAGGGAATTGATTAGGAATAGAAGGTAAGAAAACTAATGCAAATGACTATCTTCCTACCGTGGCTAGAGAAGGCCTAATTTCATGTACTGTTAAACACAATAGACCTTGCCAGCAGGTTCTGGAGTAGATCCTGGGCTAACTGTTCCACTCCACCCCCTTGAATATATTCAGTTCTGCAACCACATTATAAAGTGGTCTGTAAATGAATATTCTGACTTTGTTCAGAACCATGTAGGCTGTAGTTGTGTACAAAGGTAGTCAGTTTCTCTCTGCTTCCTAAACCCATACCACTCCATTAAACACAACCTGAAAGAAATCAACCATACCAGAAAGCCAGTCATTCCACCCCTGAGGATTCCTCGTGAAACACTCTTGAAATTAGGATTCCATTATGTAAATTGTAAGTATCACAAATTGGTTTTGGGTGGGGATGGGCATGAGTAAAGGGAGCACTGTCCTGATAACTGGTTAAGTGTTGTTATGTGCCGTTGAGTCGGACCCGACTCATAGCGACCCCTCCTTGGGTCTCCGAGGCAGTATCACTATGGAAGTAGATTGCCCCATCTTCCTTCTGAGGAGTAGCTGGTGGGTTTGAACCACCAGTCTTCTGGTTAGCAGTCAAGTGCCTTAGGCACTAAGGTACCAGAGCTCCTAACTGGTTAAGTAGTGACTTAAAATCTTGATCAACAGAGCCATAATAACAATAGAGCAGTCGAGGATTGCTGCACTTAAAATGAGACTCAGTAGAACAAAGAATATATGAGGGCTCATGCCAATCCCTTTGGCAGCAAAGATCTAGAGCATCTTTTTCCCCAGTTATGTGTCTCCTTCATAATGGTTTAATATAAAACACACATGAATACTGTAGAATTGAATTCATCAGTTCAATGGCTAATATTCCAATTTTCTCTGAAGCATAATGCATCTTTCCAGTGCAGCAACATATTAAAAAAAAAAAAAAAAAAAAAATAATGATCTTTGGAACTTTCATGTTATTAATGTTAGATATTTTTCTCCATCTTTCAAACATAAGGTATATTCTGAGCCTGTTAGCTATTAGAGGTTGTCACAGAGTAAAGTTAATGGTACTTAAGCCAACTACTCACATCACATTTGCATTGTCTGTTTTTTTCTTCCTTTCCACTTTCCCTGTGAGCTCAGGTGTGTCTAAATGCCTGCATTTGATCTCACCAATACTCTTAGGAAGCCATCTAGGAAGGGATTGTTATCCTTTTCCAGGTGACAGAAACCTAGATCAAAAGAGGCTCTAGGAGGAGGAGAGATAGTTTGTTTTTGAGTTCAAGCTTTAATATGCTTTCAAAAGAGCACAGAGTTTAATGTGGTGTTTCCCAGATTCACAAAATAAATGCAACCACTGCCATGGAGTCGAATCTGACTCATAACGACGCCTCCTTGGATTTCTGTGGAGGTATCACTATGGAAGAGGATTGCCCAAATTTCTTTCTGAGGAGTGGCTGGTGGGTTTGAACTGCCAGCCTTCTAGTTAGCAGTCAAATGCCTTAGGTACAACACGGGATTTAAATTGTTGCTTTTGCTCACACAATTAGCACTTGCCCAGGCAGTTCTTGGTAAATGAGCACCCCCTCAGCTCAATAACTTTTATGTTGTGTTTTTCACTATGCATTGCTCAATTCAACCAAAACTACTCCTGGTGATTTAACATGTGGGAAACAGATGATCCCATTCAGAGGCCTTTCACAAACCCATCAATGTTTTAAGGGCCCCATGAATGTGTTTGTGAAATGAAATTCCAAACCCATGGGAAAACAGAAAAATGAATGTGTTTACACATGCTCTTGATGATTTCTCCTCTTTCAAGAAAACATTACTTCACCTCTGCTTTTCAATTCTTGAGATATTTCTATATTATTTAAAAAATATGTACGATATTATATTTGACACCTCAACATGTTTTACATATTCAATTCAGTGACACTAATTTTGACGGATGTGATCCACCTTAAGCACTAACTGATAAATAAAGTTTTAGAACTTTAATTGATATTATCTGAATCTCTATTGTGAATACAGAGAGATCATCGAAAGAAAAAAAATATCCATGCATTATTTGTGAAACTTAATAATTCAGAAAGCAAGTCTACTAACCATCAGCATGAGACAGAGGAAAAAAAGTAGCACTGTCATTTGATCTCTACAGTCCCAATCTTTATGCCATTGGTTGTCAGATTTTCTCAGGTCTGGCAAATGTAGTAGGTGTTGTTCACATGATTTACTGTAATGGGTTTAACAAGGGTTTTGTACAATTTCTGCAAAGGTACTTTATCTTTCTCACTCACTCAGGAAAATATATAAAAGTACCATTAAGTCAGAGCAAAAATATCATTGGGACAATCATAAATTTGCTGTGTTATAAAAGATGTTAGCTGCCATTGAGTCATCTCTCAGTCATAGTGACCCTATGTACAGAAGAATGAAACACTGCCCGGTCCTGTGCCAGCTCCATGATCCTTGCTATGCCCAAGGCCATTGTTGTAGCCACTGTGCTAATCCATCTTGTTGAGGGCCTTCCCCTCTTTCATTGACCCCCACTTTACCAAGCATGATATCCTTCTCCAGGGAATGGTCCCTTCTTACAATATGACCAAAGTAGGTGAGACAATGTCTGGCCATTCTCACTTTCAAGAACATTCTGGCTGCACTTCTACCAGGACAGATTTCTTAGTTCATCTAGCAGTTCATGGTACTTTCAGCATTCTTTGCCAACACCACAACTCAAAAGCATTGACTCTTCTTTGGTCTTCCTTATTTGTTGTCCAGCTCTCACATGCATATGAGGTGATTGAAAATACCATGGCTTATGTCAGGTGAACCTTAGTCTTCAAGGAGATATTTTTGCTCTTCAGCGCTTTAAAGAGGTCTTTTGCAGCTGATTTGCCCAGTGCTGTACGTTTTCTGATATCTTGACTGCTGCTTCCATTGATGTTGTTGTAGAACCAAGTAATATGAAGTCATTATAAAAGATAATAGATTAAAAACCTTGCTTCTATATTCAATACTAACACATTTTTTGTTGTTAGGTGCAGTTAAGTAAGTTCTGACTCATAAGGATCCTATGTATAACATAACAAAACACTGCTTTGTTGTTTGTCATTCTTAAATGTTGCTGTGTTTGAGTTCATTGTTGTAGCCCTTATGTCAGTCCAAACAGACACATTACTTGAAACATACTTCATAAGTCATTGTAGCCACTGTTGTACTGTGCCATCATGAGTGAGAACTACTAATCCTGTTCAAGTTCCTGCTTAGAAAGGCAACATCCTCCCTGGTTTTGGCTCTGTTTTCCAGAGTGTTGACAACTCTAATCTCTGAATGCCCTGCTTATATTTCCTTTGTTGTTGTAAGTTCACACTTTAAAAAAAAAAAAAAAAAAAAAAAAAAGATCATTATTCCTTTGGCTTAATTACAAAAGATTCCTGGGAAATTGTGGTTATAAATATTTGTTTACCTTAAGTTGGAATGTTGTAAAGCATTTTATAATGCCATCAAACATTAGTGAATTTACTTTTAATGTTGGCATATTGCAAGGTAGATTGTATCTATTAAAAAAAAATCACATTAGCTGATGATGCATGGCCTATATATATGCTTTTGGCAAAAAACACCAGCTGGCCATTCTCTTCTTCCTCTAATAAAAGACTCTCGAAATTTTAAATGGGCATACGGCCACTCTGAATAGAGACTACACTTGTCATTCCCCTTTATTTCTAGAGAACACGGTAGAAATTTATTTTTATAATTTCAAAGTGCCAAAGGATTTTCTAATATGATACAAAATCCAAACTTTGTAGAAGGCAAAACAAACTATATTAAAAATAAATAAATAAAAATTGGAAAAAATTATAAGCCATAGTATAAACAAATGAATACTTTGTCTTATTATATTAACAACCTCATCATAGCAATTAGAGCATTTCCAATAACCCAATATTTAAAAAAGGCAAACTCAAGAACAGGAAGTTCATAGGAAAGAAAATGTCAATTATTCTCAAACTTATCAAAGAAAACATATAATCCACCTCACTCATCATAGAAATGTTGCTTCAACAATTTCTCTTAAAGATCAGCACAATGCTGGTCCCTATGAGGCAAAGGTTAAAGATGTCCCAAATGTCCATACTACTGTGCCACTCCATCATTTCAGACATTAACTCCTCCTCCTCATAATCTCCCCTGTCTCAGGGTTCTGTGTTTTGCTGTAATGCCTCACAGAACTCATAGGCACCCAAGGGATCATCTCATGTAGTGGTGGTGGAGGCTGGGAGGCTGGCAGGCTGGCAAGTCCCAGGTCTGTAACTAGGTCTGGAGGATCCTTCCAATTCTTGGAATTTGACAAACCTAAATCAGCAGATCAGATGATGGCTGCTGTCTCAAAACCAGGCATGAAATGACAATAAGTCAAAACACAGAGCCTGAGCAAAAGGGAGAGTGAACCTTCCCAGAAGATTCCTCTATATACCCTCAAGGAAGTTAAGGGTGGTGATTTGAGTTACTCCCTCTGGCAAGGTAAGTCTCAAAATAATCCCACCTATTTTGATTACTTCACACTACTCCAACTGAAATAGCACGAGTGACAAGTGCATGACTTTAATATTCAGGAGTATAAAAGTAACTACTCAGTTGCTCATGGCAAATTTCACCATGGAGCTAATTGCCAATCATCATAGGGAATAACTATTAATACCAGCTGCCCAATCAAATTGACACACAACCTTAACTACCATACCACCCTAAACAGGCATGGATAGTAGGATTTACAATATATCACAAAATGGAGGACGATGACTAAAAGGGCCACATCAAGCAACTCACCACAATGATATACATTTTAAAAGATTGGAAAAGATAAAATAACTTGGATATGTTTTGACAAAGGGGTGGAAAATATCCCTGTCAAAAATAGCTGGTGAAAAAAATAAACTACTCTTATGATGTAGTTTACCAATATTTATTGAGAATATTAACATTTACTTTTTTATCAAGCAATTACATTTCTACTGAAAGAATTTGACTGCAAAATTCCGTACATACAAGAACATATATTCTAGCAGTTTTTTTTTTTTTTTTCTTTCTGGTAATGGCAAAAATTTAGAAATGTCCTAAATGCCCATGATGACACATCCATGCAGTGGAGTACTATGAAAAGAATGAAGGAGGTATATGTGTATGTGTGGATGTGGATATAGAGATATATCTATGTGTACAGCCCTGGGTGTTACACATGGTTAAGTCTGGACTACTAACTGAAAGACTGGTGGCACAAACCCACCCAAAGAGCCTCAGTGAGAGTCCTGGCAATCTGCTTCCCAAAGTTCACAGCCCTGAGAACTCTATGGAGCAGCTCTATTCCGTACACATGGAGTTACCATGAGTCAGAATCAACTTGATAGCAATTAACCACAACAACAACAACAACAACAACAAAAAAACACCTCACTGCCATCAAGTCCATTCGACTCATAGCAACCACTCCTTGAGTTTCCAAGGCAGTATCTCTATGGAAGTAGATTGCCCAATCTTCCTTCTGAGGAGTGGCTGGTGGGTTTGAACCACCAGCCTTCTGGTTAGCAGTCAGATGACTTAGGCACTATGCACCCAGAGCTCTCAACCACAACAAATAGATAATTATTTCCAAAATATGTTCTTAAGTGAAACAAAGCAAGTTGTAGAGCACTGTATATAGCATGCTGTCAACTCTTAAAAATAGAGATAAAATTTATCCACCTAAGAAAACAATTTTTACTTCTGGGAAGGTTATTAATGTGGCTGAGACACAGTAGTAATTAAGACATTACATTTAGTTATTATTCATTTTTTTCCCCTTTAAAAGTTTTTGCAATGAATTAATTATTCACCAAATTTGTAATTAATTTTTTCTTACTAATTAGCACTATTCTTCTCTTGACTATCAATCTGGGTATTCCCTTAGAGCTTCTGTCACTTTAATGTTCAGTGGGATTGCTAATGCAGTGAAGAAAGGGAAAATAAGCTGACATTTCTTAGGCACAACATTATTTACCAAAGGCAAGTGCTTTGCAAAATGTGATTTTGTACATTTAATCTTCATAATAGATAAAACTTGGTGATGGGTAGGCTGAAAAGGAACTGCTTTTTCTTGACTGCTTAAAAAGTTTTATGCACTTTACATATATTATATTACTTAACTCTAATAAAAACCCTGCAAAATAACTCTTATTATCTACTTAACAAATAAAAAGAATAATATACAGACGTACCTCAGAGATATTATAGGTTCAGTTTCAGACAATGGTAATAAAGTGAATATTCCAATAAAGCAAATCACATGAATTTTTGGTTTCCCAGTGCCTATAAGTGTTTACGCTAGGTTGTTGTTGTTGTAGTTAAGTGCCGTCGAGTTGTTTCTGACTCATAGCAACCCCATGCACAGCAGAACGGAACACTGCCCGATCCCGTGCAGCCCCACAATCCCTGCTATACTTGAGCCCATCATTGCAGCCACCGTGTCAATCCATCTCAATGAAGGTCTCCCCCTCTTTTGTTGACCCTCCACACTACCAAGCAAGACATCCTTCTCCAGGGAATGGTCCCTTCTTACAACATGACCAAAATAGGTGAGA
>NW_006921885.1:281207-292846 GCF_000298275.1 Orycteropus afer afer | reverse complement strand
CTCCTGCTCTTCCCACTGGCTACTTTGGGCATCACTGAGTTGTCTCTCCTCACCTGTAACCCTGGGGCTGACTGCTCTTCTGTCCGGGTTCCTGGCTTTTTATCCCCTTTCTCCTGCTCTTCCGGCCTGCTACTCTGGGCGGGCCTGAGTTGCCTCTCCTCACCTAATCCCTTCGGCTGACTGCTCCTCTCTCTGGCTTCCTGTCTTTTAATCCCCTTTCTCCTGCTCTTCCCACTTGCTACTTCGGGTGTCCCTGAGTTGTCTCTCCTCACCTGTATCCCTGGGGCTGTTTACACTATACTTTGGTCTATTAAGTGTGCAATAAAATTATGACAAATTTTGAAATATTGTGAGAGTTATCCAAATGTAATACAGAAACATGAAGTGACCACATCTTCTTGTTGTTACTAGGTACCAGCGAGTCATCTCAGACACATAGTGACCCTATGCATAGCAGAAGGAAACACTGCCCAATCCTGCACCAGTTCCATGATCCTTCCTATACTTGAGCCTATCACTGCAGCCACTGTGTCAATCCATCTTGTTGAGGGCCTTCCCCTCTTTCATCAACACTCCACCTTACCAAGTGTGACAACCTTTTCCAGTGAATGATCCCTTATGACAACATGACCAAAGTAGGTGAGAGGAAGTCTGGTCATTCTTGCTTCCAAGGAGCATCCTGGCTGCACTTCCACCAGGACAGATTTGTTAGTTCTTTTAGCAGTCCATGGTACTTTCACCACTCTTCACCAACACCCCAATTATAAAGTATCAACTCTTCTTCAGTCTTCCTTATTCATTGTCCAGCTCTCATATGCATATGAGACAATTGAAAATACTTTGGCTTGTATAAGATACACCTTAGTCCTCAAGGAGACATCTTTGCTCCTCAGCCCTTGAATGAGGTCCTTTGCAGCCTATTTGCCAAGTGCTATATGCGATCTACAGAGTGGAAGTTTCCAGGTAGGAACTAGGTAAGGGGAGAGTGCAGAGGTTTCCATCAGCTAAGGGAGACAAATTTGTGTGCCAGTTTGTCATCCTATGAGACTTATACACTGCTGTGAGGCTTGCGGCTGTGCTACTGGTGTTTCAGACACCAACAGAGTTGCACATAGTGCACAGGTTTAAAAGCAGCTTATAGGCTAAGCAGACTAAGAAGAAGGAGGAGGCCATCCACTTCTCAAAAATCGACCAGGAAAACCTTATAATTAGCAGAGAAATACCATCTGATGCATTACAGGGCAACTTTATGAATAACTTGGAAACATTGTTTGACACAGTGCAGGAAGATGAGCCCCTTGGGTTGGAAAGTACTCAATACAGGAGTGGGAAAGAGCTGTCTCATCAGAATAGAACCAACATTTATGAAATGGATAAAGTAAGTTTTTCAGGACCTCCATGTGCTGACATGGGATGACTCAAATTGAGGAAAAACAGTTGCAAACATCCATTAATAATCAGAACATGGAATGTACGAAGTATGAATCTAGGAAAACTGGAATATGTCAAAAAGTAAATGGAATGCATAAAGATTGATATCCTAGGCATTAGTAAGCTGAAATGGACATGTTTTGGGCATTTTGAATCAGACAACCATATGATCTACTATTACAAGAATGACAAATTGAACAGGAATGGCATGTCATTCATCATCACAAAGGATGTTTCAAGATCTTTCCTGAAATACAATGCTGTCAGTGATAGGATAGTATCCATATGTCTACAAGGGAGACCCATTAATACTACTGTTATTCAAATTTATGTACCAACCACCAAAGCCAAAGATGAGGAAATTGATGATTTTTGTCGACTTCTGCAGTTTGAAATTGACCAAACATCCAATCAAGATGTGTTAATTATTACTGATGACTGGAATGCAAAAGTTGGAAACAAAGAGGAATTATCGGTTGTTGGAAAATTTGGCCTTGGTGACAGAAATAATGTGGGGGATCACATGATAGAATGTTGCAAGACCAATGATTTATTCATTGCAAATACCTTTTTTTTCAGCAACACAAAGGGTGGCTATACATGTGGACTTCACCTGATGGAATACACAAGAATCAGATTGACTACATCAATATCTTCAGCCAAAACAAAGCCAGGAGCTGATTGTGGAACAGACCATCAACTGCTCACATGCAAGTTCAACTTGAAGTGGAAGACAATTAAAAGAAGTCCACGAGAGCCAAAATACAACCTTGAATAAATCCCTCCTGAATTTAGAGACCATCTAAAGAATAGATTTGATGCATTGAACACCAATGAATGGAAACCAGAATTGTGGGATGACAACAAGAGCATCATCCTAAAGAAAGTAAGAGGTCATTAAAAAGATGATAAAGTCAGAAAAGACCAAAATGGATATCAGAAAAGACTCTGAAACTTACTCTTGAGTAAAGAGTAGCTAAAGCAAAGGGAAGAAATGACCAGATAAAAGAGCTGAACAGAAGATTTCAAAAAAGCAACTCAAGTAGACAAAGCCAATTACTATATGAAATGTGTAAAAGCCTGGAGTTAGAAAACCAAATGGGAAGAATATGCTTAGCATTTCTCAAGCTGAAAGAACTGAGGAAAAAATTAAGCCTCAAGTTGCAATTTTGAAAGATTCTGTGGGCAAAATATTGAATGATGCAAGAAGCATCAAAAGAAGATAGAAGGAATACACAGAGTCATTGTACCAAAAAGAACTTGTCAATCTTCATCCATTTCCGGAAGTGGCATATGTTCAAGAACCAATGGTACTGAAGGAAGAAGTTGAAGGTGCACTGAAAGAATTGACAAAGAGCAAGGCTTCAGGAATTGACGGAATACCCATTGAAATGTTTCAACAAATGGATACCCCACTGAAGGCACTGACTTGGTTATGCCAAGAGATTTGGAAGACAGCTACCTGGTCAACTGACTGGAAGAGATCCATATTTATACCTACTCCAAAGAAAGGTAATTCCACAGAATGTGGAAATTATTGAACAGCATCATTAATATCTCATGCAAGTAAAATCTTAGGGAAGATAATTCAGAAATGTTTGCAGCAGTATATTGACAGAGAACTTCCAGAGGTACAGACTAGATTCAGAAAAGGACATGGAACAAGGGATATCATTGCTGATGTCAGATGGATCTTGTCTCAAAGCAAAGAATACCAGAAATATGTTTACTTGTGTTTTATTGACTATGCAAAAGCATTTGATTGTGTGGATCATAACCAATAATGGATAACACCGAGAAGAATGGGAATTCCAGAATACTTGATTGTATTCATGAGGAACCTGCACATAGACCAGGAGGCTGTCATTTGAACAGAACAAGGGGACACTGCATGGTTTAAAATCAAGAGGAGAGTGTGTCAGGGTTATATCCTTTCCCCATACTTATTCAGTTTATGCTGAGCAAATAACGAGAAGCTGGACTCTATGAAGAAGAATGTGGCATCCAGATTGGAGAAGAGCTCATTAACAACCTGTGATACATTGACAATACAACTTTGCTTGCTGAAAGTGAGGATGATTTGAAGCACTTGCTGATGAAGATTGAAGACTATAGTCTGCAGTATGGATTACATCTCAATATAAAGAAAACAAAAATCTTCACAACTGGACCTGTAAGCAACATCATGATGAATGGAGAAAAGATTGAATTTGTCAAAGACTTCACATTATTTGCTTCTACAATTGAAGCCAATGAAGGAAGCAGTCAGAACATTGGGCAAATTAGCTGCAAAGGACCTCTTTCAAGTGCTGAGGAGCAAAGATGTCTCCTTGAGGACTAAGTTGCACCTGACAAAAACCATATTTTCAATCATCTCATATGTATGTGAGATCTGAACAATGAATACAGAAGACTGAAGAAGAATTGAAGTTTTTGAGATGTGGTGCTGGAGAAGAATGCTGAAAGTACCATGGACTGCTAAAAGAACTAACAGATCTGTCCTGGAGGAAGTGCAGCCGAATGCTCCTACTTTGGTCATGTTGTCAGAAGGGACCATTCCCTGGAGAAGGATTCATGCTTCGTTAGGTGGAAGGTCCAAGAAAGAGTGGAAGGCCTCAATGAGATGGATTGACACGGTGGCTGCAGCGATGGGCTCAAGGATAGCAGGGATCCCTGTGCTGGCTCAGGACAGGGACGGTGTTTCGTTGTGTTGTGCTATGAGTCAGAGACCACTCGACAGCATCTAACAGCAATGACAACTCCTAAAAAAGTTTCACTAGCCAACTTTTACAGTCGTTTATTTCTAGTTCAAGGCATATGTTGTATTACTAGGAGTTCATGTGGCATAGTCTTTAAAGCATTTGGCTGCTAACTATAAGTTCAGCAATTCAAACTCACCAGCTGTTCTGCTGGGGAAAGGTGAGGCAATCTGCTTCTGTAAAGATTTATGGCCTTGGAAAGCTTACAAGGCAGTTCTACTCTGTCCTCTGGGGTTGCTATGAGTCAGAACTGACTCCATGGCAGTGGATTACCTCTTCTCAGTTCAATACAGTCCTTTCTACTCATTCTCTAGTTCTAAAACTCTTTCAATTTCTAATGAAGAAAATTTTTAGTTATGTTTTTTTGTTTCTTTATCTATCCCTAAGGGCTAAACCTTCTAGCTCCAAATAGATTAGTTCCTCCCCCTCTCCTCCCCAGCCACTCCTCAGAAAGCAGATTAAGCAATCTACTTTCCTAGAGATACTGCCTTGGAAACCCAAGGAGGAGTTGCTATGAGTTGAATCCACCTGATGGCAGTGAATTTGGTTTGGACGCCAGTCACACTGGCTTTTCGTGATTATATGGTGTGATCTTATTGACGAGCTTCTCAAAAAAAAAAAAAAAAAAAAATGTTGCTTAAATGTTCCCATTCCTGCTATTTTTTTCCATTATTAAAACACATTTGAGAAGAAAAATATAACAGTGAATTAAAAAATACATTTTTCAATTTTATTTTTCATATTCTAGTTTTTATTGTAATTTCAACAGAAACCAATGACTTTCTTCTGTGTATTATTCATAATTAAAGAAAACTCTATAAGAATTTTCAAATGTATAAAAGATCTGACAGTTTTCTACAAACTATAAGGTCTTTTTTTTTTTTTTTAAAAAAAGTTATTTTAATCAATTTTCAGTTTTAATTTACATTTTCTAAAGTGTAAATATTATCTGCAGAAATAACCTGCACATTTATTTCTTTTCTACTAATTAGGTGGTGAATCTGCAAGTTTAATTTGATGTAGAATTTTGGCACCTTTATATTTCATACAGTTCTATTGGCTCAAACTTACTCTTCCCATTTATTTGTGCTGACACTCTTGGGCATCTAACTTTCTGCTACTACTTTTCTTCTTATCCTGCTTTCTTTTCAACTTGAATATTTGTAATCAAAATATCCTGCTTTTGATGAATATTACATTTTTTTTTCTTTTTTAAAAAATCTAGGTGCAGTGGCATCTCATATTAAGTATCTGATGACCTATTCTGCCATCTTTTGCTTCTACTCTCAAGAGTATACCTTAAACTCAGACTGGAACTAATGGAGGTATGATTGTATGTGTCTAGGGTCTTTATATTCTTTCCAGGGGTGGTATATTGGACACTGGAAACAAGAAAAGTTATAATCTGCTAAGATTGTCATTATTTTCTATCAAGGCTTATTAGCCATAAAAGTTCTGTTCGGTGAAGGATTAAATTGAAATTTAAAAAATCTTGCCTGGCTCCAAAGTGTTCTCATACTATGTGCTTAATAGGAAAGAAAATGATATTTTGACCATATATAAGATATGAATTGTTATACCTTCCCCCCCCCCAAAAAAAAAACAAAACAAACTCACTGCCATGGAGTTGTTTCTGACTCATGGCTACCCCTCCTTAGGATTCTGAGGCAGTATTTCTATGGAAGTAGATTGCCCAGTCTTCCTTCTGAGGAGTGGCTAGTGGGTTTGAACTGCTAGCCTTCTGGTTAGCAGTCAAATGCCTTAGGCACTATGCCCCACCCCAAGCTCCAAACTGTTGTATAAATTAGAAAAATATAATTAGAATTCTTGCCATTGAACATTAATCACTCAATATTTAGTCAGCAGAGTAACTATTGATTGGTGGAGAAATTTGCATGGGTCATGTTACAATTAAATTTCACTTCATAATTCCTTCCCTGAGTGAAATTGTAGGAGCTCTGGTGGTGTAGTGCCTAAGGCATTTGACTGCTAACCAGAAGGCTTGAGGTTCAAACCCACCAGCCAGTCCTTGGAAGGAAGATTGGGCAATCTAGTTCCATAGTGATACTGCCTTGGGAACCCAAGGAGGGGTTGCTATGAGTAGGATCCGATTTGATGGCAGTGAGTTCGTTTTTTTGGTTTTGGGGTGAAATTGGAACTCAACACAAAAAGGTGCCAGTATTATCTATTATAATACCTGGAACTGTTAATATATGCAATGATATTTTTAAATATCATTGCTTGAACGATTTCTTTTAGAAGGACCCACATAAGGTTGGTCCTTATCAGGTGGAGCTTAAGGATGTCCCAAACCAGCTTTTCCAAACCAGTGACATTAGTGCCTAAGGCATCTGACTATTGACTGCTAACCAGAAAGCTGCTGGTTCAAACCCCCCAGTCTCTCCTCAGAAGAAAGATTAGGCAATCTACTTCCGTAGAGAAACTGCTTTGCAAACCCAAGGAGGGGTCACTATGAGTCAGAAATGAGTCGATGACTCTGACATTGGTTGTTTTTTTTTTTAATACCACTGTCATTTCTAACAACAACTCCTCCTCTTCCTCTCAGTACTCTGCCTCCTGTCTTAGGATTCTGTGCTTCACTGTAACGTCTCATAGAACTCACAAACTGCCAAGAAAGTGGCTCGCTCTGGTGGAGGCTGGGAGTCTAGCAAATCCCAAGTCCGTGGGTAGGGCTCAAGGATTTTCCTCACTTGTGTGGTTTCAGGGGCTGGGGAACCCAAAAGGGTGCGTCAGATGATCAGCTGCTGCCTCAGATCCAGGGGTGAGAAGACAATGAACTAAACACAGGACTGGAGCAACAGAGAACTTTCCCAGAGCATTCACATATCTACCTTCAAGGAAACTACAAGTGGTGACTTGAGTTGAATCAAACCCTTCAGCAAGATGGGACACAAGATACATCCCACTCCAAACAGGCAAACAGACATTGTTGTTGCTGTTGTTATGTGCCATGGAGTCCAACCTGACTCATAGCTACCCCTCCTTGGGTTTCCGAGGCAGTATCACTATGGAAGTAGATTGCCCCATGGCACTAGGATTTACAATACATCACAAAATAGAGGACTATGGCTAGAAGGACCATATTAAGCAATTCACTGCACTGCAGCCCACCTCCTAGCTCTTCCAGCCATTGGCCCTTTCATATTTGAAGGATTAATTTGGCCCTCCCATTTTATTAGTCCCAAAGTCATTAACAATTAGTTCTTCAGTAGGGCAAAGAGTCCTAAAGGTGAGGTTACTGAAGTACCAGCCATTCAGGTCTGAAATAAATGTCCATCTGATCTGGTTAGGTACTCCATAAGTTTATCTCATCAGCAGCTTTTTTGGCCTCTGATAAAATTTAAGTGAGAGAAGATTATTCCATTTTTTTGAGTCTCTCTTTAGGTATCAGCCTAATGTTATATTTCCCCTGCAGCATACCCATTTATTCACTCCTTTACTTCCAGCTATCATTTCTCCTTCCTCCCATTTGTCATTTATTTTTACCCAAACTTTTCTGCATTGGGAAGGGACATATGGTTCAGCTGCTGTGCTAGTCCAGATTGCTGGTAGTAAGACCAGTGTAGCAAGTGCTTCCCCCTCAGTTCATACCCATTCATGTTGGGTATGGTTCCATAGGTACAGAACTAGTGAGCTATTTTGACCACTGGGCAAGATGGTAGTATTCACTATCAGCCCCAATTTTGCCAGACGAGGGGAAGGTACAATCCATCCCATAATGCCCTTGGGGATTCTGGGGTTCAGGTTCAGGGGTATAGTTATAGTCTCTTGCATAGGGATTGCCCCTGCCTCTGGCACCCACAGGTACATCCCAAGTCCTAAGAGCACAGCTTCTGGCAGGAAAAAAAACAATTTTAGGTGATGTGGGAAAGAAATGTAAGGTGGCACTAGTGTCCTCCCTGACCTCATCTTCCCCTGATCCCCTAGAGAAATGTAGGAATTTGTCCAGTAGTGAGCTCCCCTTTGCTTCCTTCATGTTGAGTGTGAGCATACACTCATGAAGGCTTGTGAACCAGACCTTCATGCCATTATCCCCACCCCCATTTTAAATAATAAATGTTCCAATTGCCCATTCCAATTCTCTATCAAACCATTACTGAGGATGGTATGCAACATGCTATGTCCACTTAATGTGATATTTCTTGGCCCATTGCTGTGCCCTATGGCTGTAAAGTGTGTTCCTTAGTCTGAGGAAATATAACTTGGTGGTCTAAAATTGGTACAGTATCCTTTGTTCCAATCCTTTAATGGTGTTTTTGGATTTGAATCTGTCACAGGATGTGAAAAGCCCAGTCCAGGGTAAATAGCTATTCCTGTGAGCACCCATTTGTAAACACATGGAGCCACTGGCATCATTTGTCCTATATAATCAACTTCCCAGCTATGTGCCAGCTCTTCCTTCCAGGGAATCTGCCTCGTAGCCATCTGTAAGCTCTGTCTTTCTTGCTGACAGACAGAACAGTCCTTACTGGCATTTTGTGCCTCGGAGGATACCAGAGGGATGTGTCTAGATTCAGCCCATCTCTGCATTGCTGCAGCACTCTCATGTCCACTCATTTCATGGACCCAATTGGCCAACTCCAGGGAGGGTACCAACATGTTCACTTATGGATTCCAATCACCTTCTGATCCAGGATGGAGATCTTCTGATGGGCATCAACATGGCCTACTCTAATACACCCTTAGAATCCCAGAGCGTTTTCCATAGGTCCATGTCACAGACTCATGTTCCCTTAATAGTCCAATTTTTCATCACTCATTTCCTAATTTTCCATGATAGCTAGGAAGACAGCATGCCATTCAGCCCATTAAGCTGATTTATTCTTACCTTCTTCAATCATGATCTTTCCATCTACTGGTTTTAATGAACCAGATTTCCACATCAAATTTTGTCTAGTACCCTGGAATTGTCATCTGTGAACCAAGAAGCCTTGTGCTGGTCAGCAGAAAGTTGTTTGTAGGGCACTGTCTAAGTGGCAATGGGTTCTGGCAGCTCCTCCAGCACTTCTAGGGTAGAACCTATGGGAAAAGAGGCTACCTGCTAATGGATATGGTGGGAGCCTCCCTACATTCCTCCAGTAGCTTGTTCTGTATGAATGATAACCATTTTATTATGGAACTATTTTGGACACTTCCATTTCTTCATCTTTGGCTTTAGTGGTGGTGCATAAATTTGAAAAATAGTATTAACTTCTTTTCCTTGCAGGTGTATGGATATTATACTATCACTGACAGCTCTGTACTGCAGGATAGATCTTGAAACACTCTTTTTGATGATGAATGTGACACCATTCCTCTTCAATTTATCATTCCTGTCATAGTAGACCATATGATTATCTTATTCACAATGGCCCAAAACAGTCCATTTCAGCTCACTAGTGCTAAGATATCAATATTTATGCATTCTATTTCTTTTTTAAGGAGCTCTGGTGGCATAGTGCCTAAAGCTTTGATTGCTAATGAGAAGGTTGGTGAATCAAACCCATCAGCCACTCCACAGAAGGAAGACTGGAAAATCTACCTCCATAAAGATTTACAACCTCCAAAACCCAAAGGGGGTTGCTATCAGTCTTTTGGGATTTTTTAATTTCATTTTTTTGTAACTTCTAATTTTCCTAGATTCATACTTTGTACATTCCATGTTCTGATTATTAAGGGATGTTTGCAGCTATTTCTTTCCATTTCTTCAGCAAATGGAGGTCCTGAAGACTTTATTCCATTCACATCATTAGCATCAGCTCTTCATTAAGGCAGCTCTTCCCTAGTCGTAATTTGAGTGCCTTCCAACCTGAGAAGCTCATCTTCCATTACTATATTAGACAGTGTTTCAAGGCTATTCATAAAGGTTTCCAGTAATATATAAGATAATGTTTCACTGCTATTCATAATATTTTCACTGGCTAATTTTATCAGAAGTGGATGGCCCCTTCCTTTCCAGTCTGTCTTAGTCTGGAAGTTCTGCTGAAACCTGTCCACCATAGGTGACCTTGTAGGTATTTGAAAAACCTGTATAGCCTCCAGCCTCATAACAATATGCAAGTCAGCACAGTACCACACATTGAAAAACAGTGGTGGAATACACAGGAATCACATCAACTACATCTGTGGAGAGAGATGATGGAGAAGCTCAACATGTTCAGCCAAAACAAGACCAAGAGTTGACTGTGGAACAGACCATCAATCACTCATAGATCATCAATCACTCATATGCAAGTTCAATTTATAGATGAGGGAAATTAAAGCAAGTCCATAAGAGCCAAAATATGACCTCAATTATATTCCATCTGAATTTATGTATCACCTAAAGAATACACTTAATGCATTGAATCCAGTGACCAAAAACTAGATGAGTTGTGAGATGACATCAAGAACACCATACATGAAGGAAGAAAAAAGTCATTAAAAAGACAAGAACAGAAAAAATAACGAAAATGGATTTCAGAAGAACTCTGAACTTTATTCTTGGTTGAAGAATAGCTAAAGCAGATGGAAGAAATGACAAGATGAAAGAGATAAACATATTTCAAAGAGTAGCTCAAGAAGATAAAGTATGGTAATGAAATGTGCAGATACTTAGAATTAGAAAAATAAAAGTGAAGAACATGTTCACCACTTCTCAAGCAGAAAGAATTGAAGAAAAAAAAAGGCTTGAAAAAAAATTCAAGCTTGGAGTAGCAATATTGAAGGATTCTATGAGCAAATTATTGAATGATGCAGAAGCATCAAAAAAAGATGGAAGGAACACACAAAGTCATTGTACTAAAAAGAATTGGTCAATATTTAACTATTTCAGGAGGTGGCATATGATCAAAAACAAAGGTATTAAAGGAATAATTTGAAGCTGCTTTGAAGGGATTGGTGAAAAACAAGGCCCCAGAAATTGACAGCATACCCATTGAGATGGTTCAACAAACTGATGCATCACTGGGGATACTTATTTGTCTATGTCAAGTAATTTGAAGACAGATACATAACCAACTGATTGTAAAAACTCCAAATAGTGCCCATTCCAAAGAAACGTAATTCAACAGAATGTGGTAATTAAGTATCATTAATATAATATACAAATAAAATTTTACTGAAGATAATTCAAAAATAGTTACAGCAATATATTGACAGGGAACTCCCAGAAATTGAAGCTGGATTCAGAAGAGGATGTGGAACAAGGGATCTTGGTTGAAAGCAAAGAATACCAGAAAGATGTTTACTTGCATTTTATTGACTATGAAAAGGCATTTGATAACAAATTATAGATATAATTGCAAAGAATAGGAATTACAAAACACTTATTTTGGGGCTCCAGCAAGATGGCAGACGAGGCAGAAAGACTGCACAGACCCTCTCCAACAAAGAAAAGGGAAACCAATTAACACAGACACAGAAGATAATCCTGGACTCCTGAGCCTTGAAGGGAAGGATATAGAAGTG
>NW_006921885.1:258646-272997 GCF_000298275.1 Orycteropus afer afer | reverse complement strand
AAAAAAAAAAAGAAAGAGAGAGACAGAACAAACTAGGAGTGTCAGGTTCCTAGGTGGTACAAGTGGTTTGTGATTGACTATTAACGTAACCACCAGAGGTTCAAACCCACCCAGTGGCACCATGAGAGATATGCTTTTGTAAAAATTAGAAAAGAAAACCCTATGAGGCAGTTCTACTCTGTAATATGAGGTTGCTGTGATGCAGAATCAACTAGATGACAAGAGGTTTATAATTGTTTTTGGTTTTGAGTCTTTATGATACATTGCCAAAACTGCTCCAATTCTGGCAATCCATCATGAGAGAAGAGAAGGGCTGTGTTTTCACAGGGAGACAGCTCATTGGGTGTGACTGGATGGGAGGGAAGGACACAGGAGTGAGGTAACTACAGGGAGGAAGTGAGAAAGAGCTGTTACATTATGGGGAATTGCAATCAATGTCATGAAACAAAATGTGTATGAACTGCTGTATGGAAAATGAATTTGCTCTGTAAACTTTCACCCAAATGACAATTAAAAAAAAAAAAAAAAAAAAGCACTTATTGTGCTCATGAGGAACCTGCACATACCAGGAAGCTGTCATTAAAGGAGAACAAGGGGATACTGCCTGGTTTAAAATCAGGAAGGGTGTGCATCAGGGTTGTATCATTTCACCATACTTATGCAATCTGTATGCTGAGCGAATAATCTGAGAAGCTGGACTAAATTGGAGGAAGATTCTTTAACAACCTCAGATATGTAGATAACACAACTTTGCTTACTGAAAGTAAGCAATCTTACTGAAGCATTTTTTTTCTGATGAAGATTAAAGACTGCAATCCGCAGTATGTATTACACCACAACATAAAGAAAATGAAAATCCTCACAACTGGACAAGTGGTCTACATCACTATAAACGTAGAAAAGATTGATGCTATCAAATATTTATTTTTGCTTGGATCCACAATCAACACTCATGGAAGCAGCCATCAAGACATTAGACATAGTATTGCACTGGGAAAATCTATTGCCAAAGACCTCTTTATAGTGTTAAGAAGCAAAGATGTCACTTTGAAGACTTAGATGTGCCTAACCTAAACCAAGGTATTTTCAATCATCTCATATGCATGTGAAAGCTGGACAGTGAATAAGGAACACCAAAGAAGAACTGATGCCTTTGAATTGTGATGTTGGCAAAGAATACTGAAAACACCATGGATTGCTAGAACAAGGAAGCAGTCAGTCCTGGGAGAAGTGCATCCAGAATGCTCGTTGGAAGTGAGAATGGCCAGACTTTATCCTACCTACTTTGGTCATGTTGTCAGAAGGGACCATTATCTGTAAAAGGATATCAAACTTGGTAAAAGGGACGGTCAGCTGAAAAAAGGAAGACCCTCAATGAGATGAATTTTCACAGTGGTTTCAACAATGGTCTCAAGAATAGTAAGAATTGTGAGGATGGTGCAGAAGCAGGAAGTGTTTTGTACATAGGGGTCACTATGAGTCAGAGCTCACTTGATGGCACCTTACAACAATTTAAAGCACAGCCTTCATTATTAGAATGTTTCTCTGATATCACCCAAGATATTATGGGTATTTCAGGTCTCATGATGATTTTATGTCCTTCTGACATTGAGGCAGTCTCAATAATGTCTAATAGCAAGTGAGTAATGCCTTTCAAAGGAGCTCTGGTAGCATAGTGGCTAAGGCACTTGACTGCTAACCAGAAGGCTGGTGGTTCAAACCCACCAGTCACTCCTTGGAAGGAAGATGGGGCAATCTACTTCCATAGTAATACTGCCTTGGAAACCCAAGGAGGGGTCGCTATGAGTTGGGTCTGACTTGATGGCACATAACAACAACAATGCCTTTCAAATAGTATGTATTATACTGCAGCATCTGGAAACTTTCTACTCCAGACTCCCAATAGTGGCCAATAGTGCACCACCCTCTTTTTTTTTTTTTTTTCCATAAGCTCCAGTCTACATAAGCATGCAGAGCAGACATCTCCAAAATCATGTCTTAATGTGGATCATAATGGCCTAAAGGCAAGGAGAGTGAGACCACTTTCTGCTGTTACTTTGGACACCATTCAAACACAGTTTTCTTCTGAGTGGATTTATCTTTGGAAGCCAGCAATATTCCTACATATCAAATAAGTGTTCTCCAAAATCCAAATAGACCAATTAAGCCTTGGGCTTCCTGCTTAGTCTTGGGGGTAGGTAGTGACAGCAACTTATCTTTGGTTCCCTGTGAAATGTCCCAAGTAGCTCCTGCCCAAGTTATTCAAGAATTCACCATTTGAGCACGGCCATGGGTTTTTGCTGGATTTATAAACCAGCCTCTGTGTTGGTCATGTGGACAGCACTGTTTTCAAATCTGCCCTAGTTTGTTCTGTGCTTGCTATTAACATAATATCATCAATGTAATGTACCACCATACTTGAAATCTGCACCAAGTCAGAGTCTCTTCTAACCAAATCATGACAGTAAAGTTGGTGAATTGAAATAGTGTTGTGGCAAAACACTGAAAGTATATTGAGATGTTTCCTATGTGAAAGCAAACTGTAGCTGACTCTTTTCCAAGATTAGGATGGAGAAAAAGACATTTGCAAGAGATCAGTCACTGAGTACCAGTCTCCTTTAGCCTTCTCTATTTTCTGCACCATTGATACCATGTCTGAAACAGCTGAAGCCACTGGTCACACTACTTTATTTCATCCTCAATAGTCTACAGTCAGCCTCCTTGAGCCCTGTGCCTTTTTCACAGGCCATACAGAGCTATCATACAGATAATTTGTTAGCACCAATATTCCAGCCTTAACATGTCCTTAATCAAAGCAATAATCTCCTTTTGTCCACCAGGTATCCTATATTGTTCCAAGTTAACAACTTGAGTGCGTTAGGGCAATTCTAATAGTTCCCATTTAGCATGTCCAATCAATACTGTCTTAAGGTAAGATTTACACACCTTCAGTTTAAAATATCAGATGGACAGAGTGTTCCCCAATTAGACAATTAGACATAATACCCATACCAGTAGTACATTTAGGTAACGGTGATGAAACTATTTCACACAATGTATGTTTAAACCTTCCAATTTCCATCCAAACTTTCATTTTAGTCCCATCAACTCTTGCATCACCATAGCCTCTGAGTCTAACCTTTGTTGTTGTTGTTGTTATGTGCCGTCGAGTCGGCCCCGACTCATAGCGACCCCTCCTTGGGTTTCCGAGGCAGTATCACTACGGAAGTAGGATTGCCCAACCTTCCTTCCGAGGAGTGGCTGGTGGGTTTGAACCACCAGCCTTCTGGTTAGCAGTCAAGTGCTTTAGCCACTATGCTACCAGAGCTCCTGAGTCTAACCTTAGGCCCCTTTAAGATTTCATTGACAGGTTTTGGGATGATAGCACATTGGGCTGCTATGTGCATGAGTCCCAAGGTCAGCTTACGCACACATGTGCACACGGTCTTGGGGCCCCTGCTGGGAGCTGGCCTAGAAAATGCTGCCTCCCTTATCAGTCCCTATCTTCATCAACTAGCTGAACCTGTGCTTCAAGTGGTCCCAGTTGGGATTTCTCATCATTAAATTCCTTCCAATTGGAGTGAATAGAACAGAATTGTTTAGACCTCTTTAATGATGGGAGACCAACAGGAGTTTCCATTGGTTCACCCAATCTCCTTTAGTGCTACATTAGCACCTTTGTCTCAACTCCATCAATGTCGGTATATTCATCTCATTCTTCAGTAACCATTCAAAATTCTCTGACCTGCTGAGATAAATTTTTTCCCCATTCACTCATCCAGTTCTCCTATTAGTCACTCTTGTGTTTCCTGCATGTGTAAGACCCCTGTGGGGAATCTGTGTCATCAGACCATATATGGCTTCTTGGATCACTGCTTTGTTTCACATTAGCAAGATTACATGGAGTGCCCACATAGAAGGGCTTCCCTTGATTACCATATCTGCCATGACCTGTGTCAGGGGTATACTCATTGGGTGAATATCTTGATCACCATAAAGCCATTCCAGCACAGCTTGCATAAGCAGCACATGAGCTGCTTCCTCTGGAGTGTTGTAAGGGATATTTAGAGAGGGAGAGGGGAAGTTCACCTTCTCAGGATAAACAAACCTGACTGCAAATTTTATCCAAGGTTGGCTGTCCCCTCTGGGTTAATCTGTCTTGCAACTGGATCTTGGATCATAATTCATGCCTGTTTCATAGGAAGTTCTGGGTCTTGCATCAACCCAAACATATTCTTTCATTCTGTAACATTCAAAACTAAGACACTGTCCCTAAATTAGTCTTTCTCACAACCCATTTTAGTGAAGGTTCCTCAGGAAGCTGACTTAATCTCCTGGTTTAAATAGTTTCTGGGTTTTGCCTGTTCCCCTTCCAGACTATCTTCTTGGTGACCGGTGGTCATTGGGGTACTGCTTACTGTTCTGATACAATTTTTCCCTTTCTGAATATAGGCCCTGAGACTAGGGTTGAAGCTCTGATCAGACCAGATCTGGGCTTGGTTCAATCCTACAACCCACCCCCACATTCTTTTTCCTGCTATTGCAGCTATTACTGATAACAGCAATCAAATAATTATAAGTATCTCTTTCCTTATCACTCTTTATTTCCATACTCATGCAACTAGCCAATTCTTCCTTTTTTTTTAAATAAATCCTATCCAGAAACCAAAGGTTTCTCATTCTCCATTTATTCCTTCCCTTCCCCCCTGAAACACACACACACACACACACACACACACATTCCAGTTGTGGTAGTTAAGTTTGTGTGTCAACTTGGCTGGGCCTGTTTGAGTGGCTGGGCAGCTGGATGTAGTATTCCCATATGAGACTGGTAATGAACTCCATGATGGAATCTACTGTGAACAGCTGAGTAGCTGCCTTAGGGATGTGGTCTGCTTCCTGTATATAGAGAAAAGCCTTGGGAATAGTCTCTAGCTTTTTGAATAGTCTCCTTTTTTTTAACCCTGCATGTAGCTGAGTCTTCATTCAGTAGCCTGCCATGCTTTGCCAATCTTGGACCTTTCTATGGACTTGAATTAATGACCTACCATGTGGTTTTGTAACATTGGGATGGTACTTTTTACTTGTCAACCTTGGGTTTGTGAGCCTCAGCAGCCAGCAGCTGCCTGAGTGAAGAAAGCCTCTGGCTTCAGTGTGCCAGGAGCCATAGGTAGGGCTGATGCCAAGATTGAGGGGCTTTCACCCAGCTCCTAGCTCCTAGAGCCCAGAACTTTGAACTCAGACTTCTAGCTTCCAAAACTGTAAGAGAATAAACTCCTTTTTGTTAAGGCCATCCCATTTGTGATATCTTCTGTTAGAGTGGCACTAGGTAACCAGAACACCAGTGAATCTGGGTTGTTGCACCAAATCCCACCATTCTGACACTAACTGCTTGTATAATTTATTTTAGAATGATAAGAACAAGGCTGATCTCTATTAAGTGGGGTTAAAGAAGTCCCAATGTCCCACTTTTTCAGACTGCTGTATCACTCCATCATCTCTATCATGAACCCTGCCTCCTCTCCTCAGTACTCTCTCTCCTTCCTGTCTTAGGGTTCCATATTTTGCTGTAACATCTCACAGAACTCACAACTGCCAAGGAAATGGCTCACACAGTGGTGGAGGCTGGAGGATAGCAAGTCTCAAGTTCATTGGTAGGTCTGGAGGATTTTCTACATGCATGGTTGTAGGGGCTGGAGAACCTAAATCAGAGGGTCAGATGATTGGCTACTCTCTCAAGTCCAGGAGCGAGATGATGACAAACCAAACATAGGACCAGAGCAAGAAAGAGAAATTTCCCAGAACGTTCACAACTAAAACTTCAAGGAAACTTAAGGTGGAGACTTGATTCACATCCTCCAGGAAGGTAGGACTCAAGATACATTCTACCCTAAACAGGCATAGAAAGTAAGATTTATAATACATCACAAAATTGATGACTATAGGAGTCCTGGTAGCATAGTGCCTAAGGCACTTGACTGCTAACCAGAATGCTTGTGGTTAAAACCCACCAGCCACTTCTCAGAAGGAAGGTTGGGCAATCTACTTCCATGGTGATACTACCTCGGAAACCCAAGGAGGGGTCATATGAGTCAGGTCTGACTTGACGGCACATAACAACAACAACATGCCTAGAAGGGCCATATTAAGCAATTCACTGCCCCGCAATTATCATCACATTCATTTTTCATAATTATCACAGAAAGTATTTATAAAGACCAGTGTAAAACATACAATCATCAGTTTTCTAAGGAGGGCATTATTTATTTGAAGTTTTATAGCATTTTCATTTATTACGATTCTTGTGCAATCATCTAGAATGATGGCATCATATCTAATAATTTAAGCCTGAACAAATTATTTATTGGGTTTTCATATTAACTAAACAGTTTCAGAGCGGGATGAAATAAATATATGTTATTTTTTAATAGCTTATTTAACAAATTATGTCTCATCTTTATTCTATGCCTTCATATATTATAAAAGAACATAACATTTTTCTTAATGAGTTATGTGTGAATCTATAGGTAGAGAGATATTTCTGGTTTTGGTGAAGTGGAGTGCAATTGCTTCCTTACTATTGAGAACAACTAAAAGATTAATTATTCAGAAGATTTCATTTAATATATATTTTTGAAAATCAATACTAACTTTAGGTTCTGCCACTCATCTGCCAGTTTGTTGGACTGTGGTGGCTTGCATATTGTTGTCAAGCTGGAGGCTATGCCACCGGCACTTCAAATATTGGCAGGGTCACCCATGGCGGACAATTTTCAGCAGTACTTCCAGATTAAGACAGACTGTGAAGGATGGGGCTATCTACTCCTGACAAAATTGGTCACTGAAAACCTTATGAACAGCAGTGAAACATTCTCTGATACAGTGCCTGACAAGGAGCACCTCAGGTTGGTAGGCACTCAAAATATAATAGGGAAGAGCTGTCTCTTCAAAAAAGAGGAAAACTTAATGGCATAGATGGAGAAAAGCTTCTGGGACATCCATTTGCTGATAGGCATTACTCAAAATGGGAAGAAACAACTAAGAAATTCATTCATAATTGGAACATGGAATGTGCAATGTATGAATCAAGGAAAATTGGAAGTTGTAAAACATGAAATGGAACAGGTAAAAATCTATATTCTAGACATTTGTTAGTTTAAATGGACTGGTATTAGCCATTTTGAATGAATCATATGGTCTACTATGCCAGTAATAACAAATTGAACAGAATGACATCACATTCATGGTTGAAAAGAACATTTCAAGATCTATCCTGAAGCACAAGGCTGTCAGTGACAGGATAATATCCATATGCCTGCAAGGAAGATGAGTTAATACTACTATTATTCAAATTTACACACCAAAGACTAAAGCCAAAGATGAAGAAATTGAAGATTTTTACCAACTTATGCAGTCTGAAATTGTAGAAACATGCAATCAAGATGTATTGATACTACTGGTACTTGGAATGCAAAAGTTTAAAACAAAGGAAAAGCATCAGAAATTAGAAAATATGGCCTTTGTGATAGAAATAAAAGTGGAGATCTCATGATAGAATTTTGCAAGACTAACTTATTCATTACAAATGCCTTTTTCAACAACAATAAATGGAGGCCATACATATGGACCTTGCTAGATGGAATTCACAGAAATCTATTTGACTACATCTGTGGGAAGAAGCAATAGAGAAGCTCAATATCATCAGTCAAAACAAGGCCAGGAGCTGGCTGTAGAACAGACCTTCAATTGCTCATATGCAAGTTCAAGTTGAAGCTGAAGAAAATTAAAAAAAGTCTATGAGAGTCAAAATATGACCTTGATTACATTCCAACTGAATGTAGAGATCATCTGAAGGATAGATTTGACAAACAGTGCACCAATGACTGAAGACCAGAGAAGATGTGGGATGACATCAAGAACATTATACATGAAGAAAACAAGAGGTTATTAAAAAGTCAGGAAAGTAAAAAAAGACCAAAATGGATGCCAGAAGACACTTGAAACTTGATCTTGAATGCAGAGTAGCTAACACAAATGGAAGAAATGATGAAAGAACAAAGCTGAACAGAGATTTCAAAGGGCAGCTTGAGAAGATAAAGTAAAGTAGTATAATGAAATGTGTGAAGAACTGGACTTAGAAAACTGAAAGGGAAGAACACATTCAGCATTTCTTAAGCTGAAAGAACTGAAGAAAAACTTCAAGCCTCAAGCTGAGATATTGAAGGATTCTAGGGGCAAAATATTGAATGATGCAAGAAGCATCAAAAGAAGATACATAGAGTCACTGTACCAAATAGAATTAGTCAACATTCAGCTATAGCAGGAAGTAGCATATGATTAAGAACGAATGGTATGAAGGAAGAAATCCAAACTGAAGAAATTGGGGGGAAATATCACTTCAGAAATTGACAGAATACTCACTGACATGTTTCAACAAAAAGATGCAGTGCTGGAAGCACTTACTCTTTTGTGCTAAGAAATTTGGAAGACAGCTACTTGGCCAACTGATTGGAAAAGATCCATATTTTTGCCCATTCCAAAGAAAGGTGATCCAACAGAATGTGGAAATTATTGAACAATGTCATTAATATTACATACAAAATATTGCTGAAGATAATTCAAAAACGATTACAGCAGTATATTAACAGGAAACTTCCAGAAGTTCAGGCTGGATTCAGAAGAGGATATGGAACAGGGGATATCTTTGCTAAAGTCAGATGGATCTTATCTTGTTGTTGTTGTTGTTGTTGTTGTTAGGTGCTGTCGGTTTGTCTTCAACTCATAGTGACCTCATGTATGGCAGAACGAAACACTACCCGGTCCTGTGCCAGCCCTATGATCCTTGCTATACCTGAGCCCATCATTGAAGCCACTGTGTCAATCCATCTCATTGAGGGTCCTCCCCTTTTTCATTGTCCCTCCACTTTATCGAGCATGATATCCTTCTCCAAGGAGTGGTCCCTTATTACAACATGACCAAAGTAGACAAGATGAAGTTTGGCTATGTGAGCTTCCAAGGGGCATTCCGGCTACAGGTCTTACAGGACACATTTGTTAGCTCTATTAGCAGTCCACATTTTCAGCATTCTTCACCAACACCAAAACTCAAAAGCATCGACTCTTCTTTGGTCTTCCTTTTTTATTGTCCAGCTCTCACATGCATATGAGGCAATTGAAAATACCATGACTTGTGTCAACCACATCTTAGTCTTCAAGGCAACATTTTTGCTCTTCTGCACTTGAAAGAGGTCTTTTGTAGAAGATTTGCCCAATGCAATATGTCATCTGATGTCTTCACTGCTGCTTCCATTGGTGTTGATTGTAGAACCAAGTAATATGAAGTCTTTGACAACTTAAATCTTTTCTCCATTTATCATGATGCTCCTTATTGGTCCCATTATGAGGATTTTTGTTCTCTTTGTATTGAGGTGTAACCCATAGTGCAGTCTTCGACCTTCATCAGTCAGTGTTACAAGTCATTCTCACTTTCAGAGATCAAAGTTGTGTCATCTGCATAACATAGACTGTTAATGAATCTTGCTCCAATCCTGATGCCACGTTCTTCTTCATATAGTCCAGTTTCTTGGATTATTTGCTCAGCATAAAGATTGAATAAGTATGGTGAAAGGATACAACCCTAACACACTCCCTTCTTGATTTTAAACCATGCAGTGTCCACTTGTTCTGTTCTAATGACAGCCTTCCATTCCATGTACAAGTTCCTCATGAGCACAATTAAGTGCTCTAGAATTCCCATTTTTCTCAATGTTATCCATAATTTGTTAAGATCCACACAATTGAATGTGGATCTTAATAATAAAACACAAGTAAACATCTTTCTGGCATTCTTTGCTTTGAGCCAAAATCCATATGACATCAGCAATGATATCCCATGTTCCATGTCCTCTTCTTAATCCAGCTTGCATTTCTGGAAGTTCTTTGTCAATATACTGCTGGAACAGTTTTTGAATTATCTTCAGTAAGATTTCACTTGCATGCAATATTAATGATATTGTTCGATACTTTCCACATTCTGTGGCATCACCTTTCTTTGGAATGGGTAAAAATATGGAACTTTTTTAGTCAGTTGGCCAGGTAATTGCCTCTAAATCTCATGGCATAGCCAAGGGAGTGCCTCTAGTGTGGCATCTGTTTGTTGAAACATCTCAATGGGTATCCCATCAATTCCTGGAGCCTTGTTTTTTGCCACTTCCCTCAGTGCAGCTTTGACTTCTTCCTTCAGTATCATTGGTTCTTGATCATATGCCACCTCCTGAAATGGATGAACATCTACCAATTCTTTTTAGCACAGTAACTCTGTATTTTTTCCATCTTCTTTTGATGTTTCTTGAATCATTCAAATATTGCCCATAGAATGTTTCAATATTATGACTCGAGGCTTAAATTTCCTCTTCAGTTCTTTCAACTTGAGAAATGTTGAGCGTGTTCTTCCCTTTTGGCTTTCCAACTCCATGTCTTTTCACATTTCATTATAATAATTGACTTTGTCTGCTTGAGCTGCTCTTTGAAATCTTCTGTTCAGCTCTTTTATTTTGTCACTTCTTCCCTTTGCTTTACCTATTCTCCATTCAAGGACAAGTTTCAGAGTCTCTTCTGAGATCCATTTTGGTCTTTTCTTTCTTTCCTGTTTTTTTTAATGACCTTTTTCTTTTTCCATGGATGATGTTCTTGATGTCACCCCACAATTCCTCTGGTTTTTGGTCATTGGTGTTCAATGCATCAAATTTGTTCTTTAGATGGTCTCTAAATTCAGGAGGGATATAATTAAGGTCATATTTTGGTTCTCATGGACATGTTTTAATTGTCGTCAACTTCAACTTCAACTTGAAATTTCAAATGAGCAGTTTGTGGTCAGTTCCACAGTCAGCTCCTAGCCTTGTTTTGGCTGAAGATATTGAGCTTTTACATTGCCTCTTGCCACAGATCTAGTCAATCTGATTCCTGTGTACTCTGTCTGGCAAAGTCCATGTGTAAATTCACCATTTGTGTTGTTGAAAAAAGGTATTTTCAATGAATAAGTTGTTGGTCTTGCAAAATTCTATCATGCGATTTCCAGCATTATTTCTATCTCCAAGGCCAAATTTTCCAACTACCAGTGATTCTTCTTGGTTTGCAACTTTTGCATTTCATTTGACAACTTCTAATTTCCCTAGATTCATACTTCATACATTCTATGGTACAGTTATTAATGGATGTTTGCAGCAATTTCTTCTCATATTGAGTTGTGCCACTTCAGCAAACGGAGGCCCTGAAAGCTCTACTTTATCCATATCATTAAGGTTGGTTCTACTCTTATAAGGCAGTTCTTTCCCAGTCATATTTTGCATGCCTATCTGGCCTGAGGGGCTCATCTTCTGCCACTGTATTGGATAATGTTTCAGGGCTATTCATAAAATTTTCCAGTAATATATCAGACACTGTTTCACTAGTATTCATAAGGTTTTCACTGGCCAATTCTTTGAGAAGTGGATGGCCTCTTCCTTCTTCCGACTCTGTCTCAGTCTGGAAGCTCCACTGAAACCAGTCTACCATGGCGATCACCATGGGTACCATGGGCACAGCCTCCAGTCTCATAGCAGCATGCAAGCCACCACAGTACAACAAATCTACAGACAAGTTCATTTCCCTTAGATGTTCCAACTGCTCCACTCACTTCCTGGGCTTCCCCCTATCTGTTCCGGCTGCTGGCCCAGTCTGCTGCTGTTCCCTGCCACCTGGGGGCTGTCCCCTGCTCTCCTTCCTTACTTATTCCCAGCCACCAGCCCTGTCTGCTGCTGCTCCTTGTTGTCTGGGAATCTTGGCTGAAAGCAAAAAAAAAAAAAAATACCAGAAAGGTTTTACCTGTCATTTATTGAATATGCAAAGACATTTGACTGGATCATAACAAATAATGGATAACATTGTGAAGAATGGGAATTCCAGAACATTTAATAGTGCTCAGGAGTAACCTGTCCATAGACCAGTAAGCTGTTGTTTGAACAAGGGAGTACTGCATAGTTTAAAATCAGGAAGGGTGTGTATCAGGGTTATATCCTTTCACCATACTTATTCAGCCTGTATACTTCATATAGTCCAAGAGCCTGGACTATATGAAGAAGAACACAACATCATTATTGGAAAAAGAATCATTAATAACCTGAGATATGATGCAGATGGCACAACCTTGCTTGCTGAAAGTGAAGATGACTTGAAGATTTACTGATGAATATCAAAGAGTACAGTCTTCAGTATGGATTACACCTCAATATAAACAAAACAAAAATCCTCATGACTGGACCAATAATCAACATCATGATAAATGGAGAGAAATTTGAAGTTGTCTAAGAATTAATTTTACTGGCATTCACAATCAACACCCATGGAAGTAGCAGTCAAGAAATCAGCTGTCATGTTGCACTGAGCAAATCTTCTGCAAAAGACCTATGTAAAGTGGTAAAGAGCAAAAATGTCACTTTGAAGACTAAGATGTGCATAACCCAAGCCATGGTATTTTCAATCACCTTATATGCATGTGAAAGCTGGACAATGAATAAAGAAGACCAAAGAAGTGTTGATGTCTCTTCGTTGTGAAATTGGCAAAGAATACTGAAAATACTATGGACTGCCAGAAGAATGAATAAATCTGTCTTGGAAGAAATCCAGCCAGAATGCTCCATAGAAGAAAGAATGGCCATTCTTCATCTCAGCTACTTTGGTTGTGTCATTATGAGGGACTAGTCTGTGGAGAACGATATTACACTTGGTAAAGTAGAGGGTCAGCCAAAAAAGGAAAGTCCTTCAATGAGATGGATTGGCACCATGGCTGCAACAAAAGGCTCACATATAGGTTGTGAGGATGGTGCAGTACTGGGCAGTGTTTTGTTCTCTTGTACATAGGGTTGCTATGAGTTGGAGCTGACTCGATGGTACCTTTCAACAATAAAAAACAATTTTAGGTTTAGGCAAGATTTATTTATTCAAAAGAAATATAGAGAATTATACTATAACTATTTTGATTCTGAAAACATAGGGTATATTTAGTAGTTGGATTTTGTTCCACTTACATTTTCTTCCATCATATAAATAGCAAATGCTCAACAAATGCTTGGTGTTTGAAAAGAGAAAACTGTATGCTAAGGGATTGAAAATATAAATATTACCCTCAGAAATAACCTGCATATATATTTCTTTTCTGCCAATCAGGTAGTGAATCTGCCCGCAAGTCTACTTCCATAAAGATCACAGCCTTGGAAACTTGGTGGCAGTTTTACTCTGTCCTACAGAAACTCTGGTAGCATAGTGCCTAAGGCATTTGACTGCTAACCAGAAGGCTGACAGTTCAAACCAACCAGCCACTTCTCAGAAGGAAGATGGGGCAATTTACTTCTGTAGTGATATCACCTCGGAAACTCAAGGACAGGTCTCTATGACTCGAATCCAACTAGACAGCAATGAGTGAGAGTATAGTGTTGCTATGAGTCAGAGTCAATTTGATGTCCATGAGTTTGATTTGGTTATTTTTTTATTTGTATCCCTTTACAATTTATTGTTGTTAAGTGCCATCAAGTTGGTTCTATCTCATTCCAACCCTATGTACAAAAGAACTGTACAACTATGTACAATGAAATGAACTGCCAATCCTGTGCCTTCTTCACAATCACTGCTACACTTGAGCCCATTGTTGCAGTCACTCTGTCAATCCATCTCACTAAGGGTATTACCCTTTTTCTCTGATCTACTTTACCAAGCCTGATATCCTTCTGCAGGGATTGAACCCTCCTGAGAACATATTCAAAGTACATGAGAAGTCTTGACATTCTTGTTTTTAATGAACATTCTGGCTATACTTCTTTCAAGACCAAAAAAAAATAAATAAATAATACCAAACTCACTGCCATTGAGTTGATTCTGACTCATAGGCACTCCCTTTGGGCTTCAAAGGCAGTAAATCTTTATGGAATTATATTGCCCAGTCTTCCTTCCACAGAGTGGCTGATGGGTTTGACTGTCAACCTTCTGGTTAATAGTCAAATGCCTTAGGCACTATGCCACCAAAATTGATTTGTTCATTCCTCTCGCAGTCCATGTATATTAAATGTTCTTTACCAACACCATGTATGCCCCAGGGCTACAGGTGAGGAGAGACAACTCAGGGACATCCAAAGTAGCAAGAGGGAAGAGCAGGAGAAAGGGGATTAAAAGCCAGGAAGCCGGAGAGAAGAGCAATCAGCCGAAGGGATTAGGTGAAGAGAGGCAACTCAGGCCCGCCCAGAGTAGCAGGCCAGAAGAGCAGGAGAAAGGGGATAAAAGCCAGGAACCTGGACAGAAGAGCAGTCAGCCCCAGGGTTACA
>NW_006921885.1:236808-255385 GCF_000298275.1 Orycteropus afer afer | reverse complement strand
AAAGAGGGAAAGGCCTTCAACGTGATGGATTGACACGTTGGCTGTGATGATGGGCTCAAGTATAGCAGGGATTGTGGGGCTGGCACGGGATCGGGCAGTGTTTCGTTCTGCTGTGCATGGGGTCGCTATGAGTCAGGAATGACTCGACGGCACTTAACAACAACAACAACAACCAACACCATCAATGCTTCTTTGGTCTTCCTTACTCATTGTTCACCTTTCACTTGTATATGAGGCAATTCAAAATACCATAGCTTGAGAAAGAGCATGTTAGTCCTCCAAGATACCTCTATGTTTTTTAACAGTTAAAAAACATCTTTTGCAGCAAATAAGTTCAGTGCAATATGTCATCTGATTCTTCACTTCTGCTTCCAAACGCAATGATTGTAGTTCCAAATAAAATGAAACTGTTGACAAATTCAAACTTTTTCCCGTTATCATGCTGTTTATTGGTCCAGTTGTTGAGACAGCAAAGGTAGGCTAAAACATAATTCTGCTGCTTATCACCTGTATGACATTAGGATGTTCCTGTGTTCAAGCCTTTTTTCTTAATCTATTACATCCAAGTGATAACATACTCCACCACTCATCCATCTCATCCATCTGTCTTGTAGCAGTACTACAATGTCTGAGTGTTGCTGTGATACTGGAAGCTATGCGACTGGTATTTGAAATACCAGCAGAGTCACCCATAGTGGACAGGCTTCGGCAGAGCTTCCAGACTAAGACAGACAGGAAAGAAGGACCTGACAATCTATTTCTGGAAAAACTAACCAGTGAAAACCTTACAGGTAGTGGCATAACATTTTCTGATATAGTGATGGTTGACATTCAACCATTTCAAGAGGTATAATATGATCAACAACTAATGGTATTGAAGTAAGAAGTCCAAGCTTCACTGAAAGCATTTGTGAAAAACAATGTGATCTACCCATTGAGATGTTTCAACAAATGATTGCAGTACTGGAGGCATTTACTCATCTATGCCAAGAAATTTGGAAGATAAATACCTAGCGAATTGACTGAAAAGATCCATATACACATCCATTCCAAAGAAAGATGTCCAATAATATGGAGAAATGATTGAACAATATCATTAATGTCACATGCAAGTAAAATTCTGAAAAAATTCAAAGATGGCTGCAGCAATACATCAATAGGGAGCTGCCAGAAATTCAAGCCAGATTCAGAAAAGAATGTGAAACTAGGGATATCATGATTGATATCAGATGGATCTTGGCCAAAAGCACAGAATACCAAAATGATATTTATTTGTGCTTTCTTGACTATACAATGGCATTTGACTGAGAGGATCATAACAAATTATTAATAGCATTGTGAAAAATGAGAATTCTGGAACACTTCATTGTTCTGGAACCTGTACATGTGGAGTCTATACATAGATGAAGAGGTAGTCTTTCAAAGAGAACAAAGAAATACTGCATAGTTTAAGATCAGGAAATGTTACTGTCAGGGTTATAATATTTTCGCATACTTATTCAATCTATATGCTGAGCAAAGAAACAGAAAATCTGGAGTATATGAAGAATTCAGCATTCAAATTAGAGGAAGACTCTTGAACAATGTGTGATAATGAAGATGACACAACCAATTTTGCTGAAAATGAAGAAGACTTGAAGCATTTATTGATGAACATCAAAGACTACAGGCTTTAGTTTTGGTTATACATTAACATTAAAAAAAAAAAAAAAAAATTCCTCACAACTGGACCGATATGCAACATCATGATAAACAGAAAAAAAATTGATATTGTCAAGAATTTAATTTTACTTGGATCCATAATCAACATCCATGGAAGCAGGAGTCACAAATTCAAAAGATGTATCACGTGGGGCAAATATGCTGCAAAAGACCTCTTTAAAGTATTAAAAAGCGAAGACGTCACCTTCAGGAATAAGTTACATCTGACCCAAGCCATGGTATTTCCAGTCACTTCACCTGCATGGGGAAGCTTGACAACGTATAAAGAAGCCCAAAGAAGAACTGATGCATTTGAATTATGGTGTCAGTGAAGAGTATTGACTATACCATGGATTATTAGAAGAAGGAACAAATCTGTATTGGAAGAAGTAAAGCCAGATTGCTCTTAAAAGAGGGGATAGGAGACTTCACCTTTCTTACTTTAGATATGTTATCAGGAGGGACCAGTTCCTGTTGAAAGATCTCATGCTTAGTAATGTAGAGGGTCAGCAAAAGAAAGGAGGAACTGCAATGAGATGGACTGACAGTGGCTGCAATGATGGACTCAAGCATGGCAACAATTATGAGCGTGGTACAGGACACAGGTGGTGTTTTGTTCTGTTGTCCATGGGGTCTCTACAAGTTAGAACAATTCAATGGCACATAGGAACAGCAACAATAGCATACTCTGTGGGATTCTGGTAAGAATTTACATAATAAATACCTATTATCATTGGTTTTGGGGTTTGTTTTGTTTTGAATATTCTTCAATTAGGGTGATGCTTTAGAGAAATAGATTTGTCATTAACTGGCTGTGTATATTTCAGCAAGTTGCTTGAACTCACTAGGCAGAAATTCCTCATATTTTAAGTTCCTATAAAATTAAAATATTGGGTCAGGTTATTCACATATTTTAGCTCAAAGACTCTAATAAAAATTGCAGTAAGTTTACCTCATTTTTCAAAGGTCCAATTTATGTTTTATTTTATTGCTGTCATTAGGTGCTGTTGAGTCAATTTTCGACCCACTGCAACCCAATGTGGCAGAGTAGAATTGCCACATAGGATTTCCTAGGCTCTGGTGGTGTAGAGCCTAAGGCATTTGACTGCTAACCAGAAGGCTGGTGGTTCAAACCTGCCAGCCACTCCTTGGAAGGAAGGTTGGAGAATCTACTTCTGTAGTGACACAGCCTCAGAAAATCAACTTGACAGCAGTGAGTTAGGTTTGGCTTTTTATGTTTACAGTAGCAGATTGCCAGTTCTTTCTCCCAGGGAGCCAATGGATTGGTTCTAACTAACAACTTTTCAGTTAGCAATCAAGTGCTTAACCATCAGTGTGCCACCAGGCCTCCTTTATGTCTTTATAGTGATATGAATTAGAAAAACTTTTTCTGATATCTAAAAAATATTTAATGCTATATTCTAAGAAATAAATGGGCAAGAAAACCCTATACAGTACTGTGAGAATGTTTTATAGTCTTGCAACTCTTAAAAATGAAATCAGTTGTCTTTTTCTTACCCTTGCAGTAATAAATCTATATTTTGTTGAGGAACTCTGCCATTAAAATTAAAATTAAACTTTTTTTCTCTTTTACATTTAATTATGTTTAAGGTGAGAACTTACACAACAAGTTAGATTTTCATTTAACAATCTCTGCACAAATCATTCCATGATATTGATTACCTTTTTCACAATGTGTTATCATCCTCATTCATTCCATTCTGGTTGTACCATTTCCAGTACGTTGGTTTCCCTGACCCCTTATGTTCTCATCTTTGCTTTAAAGTAAATTTTTACCATTTGTTCTCTTATGATTGATTTTTTAAAAAGAAGCTCATTTACTCATGGATGATATTCTTTATGATCCCATCTGTCATTTTCAATATACCTGGACTGCCAGAAAAATGAAGAAATCTGTCTTGCAAGAAGTATAGCCAGAATGCTCCTTAGAAGAAAGGATGGTGAGACTTTGTCTCATGTATTTGGACATGTGATCAGGAGGGACTAGTACTGGGAGGAGGACATCATGTTTGGTAAAGCAAAGGGTCAGCATAAAAGAGGAAGTCACTCAATGAGGTGGATTGACACAATGGCTTTAATAATGGGTTCAAACATAGCAATGATGGTGAGGATGGTGCAGTACCAAGCAGTGTTTTGTTCTGTTGTATATAGGCTTACTAGGAGTCAGAACTGACTCCATGGCACCTAACAACAACAACAGTCTGTTATCTAGCTACCAGGTGACATCAAGCGATAATTTTTAAGTTTTGAAGTATATCTTAGGGTGATAGTCTCAGGTAGTCCACTAGTCCCAACGGATCCAGTAATTCTTGACTTTTTAAGAATTTAAATTCTAGTCCACATTTTTGTCCCATTCTATAAGAATCCATCTAATGTGGCTGGTAGGGGTAACACTGCACTGTCTAGTCCCTCTTGTCTCAGGGTAGATGAGGCCATGGTTCATCTGGACTATTAGTACTGTAGACTACTTTCTCCTCAGAGTCTTTGGCTTCCTTCTTTCTCTTTTGTTCCAGGTGAGTAGAGACCTATATTTGTGTCTTAGATACTGCTCAGAGCTTTTAAGATCCTAGACATTACTTACCACATCGGGATGTAGAACATATGAATTATGAGCTATATACTATGCCAATTAACTGAGCTGTCCCTTGAGACTATGGTCCTAAGTCTTTAAACCCCCAAAACCAATCTTGTAAGATGTTTGGTTATGTCTAAGAAGTATCTATATCTGTTTCCCCTATAGTGTATCTTGTATATGGATATTCGTGCTTCTGTCCACATACCTGTATGAATGTATGCCTATGGATAATTCTACTGTGCATATATGTATACGTATTTATACCTATATATCTATATGAGAGCTCTATGACATAGTGCCTAAGGCATTTGACTACTAACTAGAAGGCTGGTGGTTCAAACCTACCAACCACTCCTCAGAAGGAAGATTGGGCAATTTACTTCTGTAGAGATGCCACCTCCGAACCCTATACATATTTGTTATTTTTAAAATAATTACAAAAAACAGGTAAAAATTACATTCAAATATTATTACACTATCCCTAGCCATAAAAATTCCCCTTCCCCTCCCTGTGACTGTCCCCTGCTTATGCTCTTCTTAACTATGCATTCCTGTCTGTCCAGCTTCCCTCTATGTGGATGTTGCTCCTATGGTATCTCATGGTTGATTGATTTAAGGGGGCATCTTTGTAGAGTAGGTGGGTGCATTGCCCCAGGGTAGGTGTTCTGTGTGTAAGTCTTTCTACTGCTGGGCTGAGGACCAATCCATGGAAGTGAGTCGATTTATAGTCCCAAGGAGTAACCCAGGGCCATAGTCTTTAGGGTTCTACCAATCTTTATCCAACCAGTAATTCTGGTCATTTTTCTGTTTTTGGATTTTCTTCCACATCTTTCCTCCCACTCTACCCAGGATCTCCAGTTTTGATCCTTTTCCAAGCAGTTGGCATTGGTAGCTGGGCACCATCTAGTTCTTCTGGTCTAGGGGTCATGGTGGCTGAGGTCCTTGTGGTCCATCTTATCCTTGTTTCCAGATACCTTTGATTTTCCTCACTCTTCTTTGCTCCATATGAGAGGAAACTAATAGTTGCATCACAGATGGTGACTTGAAAGCTTTTAAGACCCCAGTCACTACTCACTAAAGTAGGTTGTAGAACAAGCTTTTTATGTACTTTGTCATGCCAATTGACCATGATATCACCCAAGACTATGGTCCTGAGCCCACAGGCCCAGTGATTCTCTCTCTCTCTCTAATCAGGGGCTTAAAATCAAATGTGCATGAACTGTTGAATGTAAACAAAATTTGTGTTGTAACTATGCACCCAAAGTACAATTTAAAAAAAAAAAAAAAAGAAAAAGAAAAATGATTGTTACAGAAATCAAACTCAACTTTGATTTCTGATTCTAACCCTCATCTGGATTTATTTGCTTTCCAATAAATAAATAAATAAATGTATTATTACACTAAAAGTCGAGGTATTATTTCATTTAAGATATTTTTCCTCATTCTCTGTATAACTAGGATCTGAAAGACCTGGGTGAATTTAGTGTGTGGGAAAGCCTTCAACTATTTCAATTCCCTTGGTTACCAGTTAATTCACAGCAGGAAGCCTTAATACAAAAGAATTATTATGACTGTGGGGAAGCTGCTTTCATTATAAAATACTATTTTTAAAATTCAGGGCCTGGTGTACAATCCAGTCTAATTTAATTAGCATAATTTAATGACATATTGTTAATGAGAATGTCATAAAATACAAGAACCAGGTTTTAAAACAAGTGGGCTGTAAGTGGATGTTTCCTCTATAATTGTAATAAGGTCATAACAAAATGTTTGCACTTCCTAATTATTGAATTTTAAAAATTCTACTGGAGATTTTTCTGTCCTCAATCTGTGTATGTAAATGAAATAAAAGAAACAGATGATAATAAGTTAAGGCTGTTCACATAATAATTCTTCTCCAATAGTAAAGTAATTATGCCATTTATTAAAAGACTGCTATGTCTAATTCTTTTCCATATATTAGCTCTGGTAGCATAGTGCCTAAGGCACTTGACTGCTAACCAGAAGGCTGGTGGTTCAAACCCATCAGCCACTCCTCAGAAGGAAAGTTGGGCAATCTACTTCCGTAGTGATACCCCCTTGGAAATCCAAGGAGGGGTCGCTATGAGTCGAGTGGGACTCGATGGCATATAACGACAACAACAACAATAATTACTCATGCAAAATCAATGATACTCACTTCTTATAGCAGCAACAGACTAAGATGTTGGTAAACTGTCTCTTTACTAGCCATCTCTGTATATGGAGGATTTCTTTATACAAAACTGTTTGATTCTGACTTCACTATATTAAATGATAGCTAAAACAGTAGAAAATCCTTTCTCCTTCGAAGTTACCTTATTTTTTAATCCATTTTTCTTCCTGTAAAATGCTATTTTGAATATCAGAATATTATTTCTCTTTTTACATATTTTTATGTAGTAATCCAAATGCATTACCATTCTTCAAGTACCCACAAAGGTAAATGGTTGTGATAGGCTAATTAAGAACAAAGTTGCACATATGGAAATGCAAAAACTATTAATTGTGAAAATATTACTATTACAGTTAAGATATCTAGTGAGGTATTACATCACATAATTGAATATATAATTAATAAATAAATGATTATATGTTGCTCACATCATATTACATGCCTTTTCTTCTTCCTTCCACTTGTATATTATTGTTGTTAGCTGCTATCAAGTTGTCCTCTAACTCATGGTGAGCTTCTGCACAACAAAATGAAATGCTGTCTGGTCCTGTGCCATCTGCATCACTGGTTGCAGATTGGACCATTATGATTCATATGATTTTCACTGGTTGATTTTCAGAAGTAGATCACCAAGTCTTTTCTCCTAGTTCATCATAGTTTGGAAGCTCTGCTAAGACCTGTTCAGCATCATAGCAATACACAAACCTCCAAGGACAGAAGAGTGGTGACTGCATATGAGATGCATTGGCTGGGAATCTATCTCAGACCTCCTGCATAGAAGGTGAGAATTCCACCACTGAACCATGAATACTTTATTCTATCTATATAACCCTTAATTATTTTTCAAACATTCTATGTTACATGCAATCATCATAAGATTTCCTAAGTCTTCTTAACAAATAACCAAAAATCGCGGAGCTTATATGAAAATAAATTTATTGTGTTATTATTTTGGAGATTAGGAGTCTGAATTGAGGACATTGATAAGGCTATACTATCATTATTAGCTCTATATGGAGATCTTTCCTTGTCTCATACAGCTTCTTGTAGCCCATGCATTCCTTGGCAGTCTTTAGCTTGTAAATGCATCTTCATATGGTCATCATCCTTATGTGTGTCTCTTTTTGTCTCTTCTTGTTTTTATAGGACACCAGTCAATGGATTAGGATCTATCCTAGTCTGGTATAATCTCATATTAACTTAACTCTGCTAACATCTTGAGGGACTCTATTTCCAAACAAGGTCATGTTCAGGTGGCAATGGTTAAAATTCAACATGTTTTTTGGGGACACAGTTCAAACTATGGTACCAATTCAATAATTGCTTTATGGGCTTAATCTATGTTCTATAACTTCTGTTCCCTTGTTGGATATTCAAATAATAATATTGTATTATTAATTTTTTTTAGGATTAAAAGGAACTTTTAAAATAAAAATCTTTGAGAAATATGAAAAGCAAATGAATAATGACTGAATTAAAGATGGAGGAGTTTAATAAAGATGGATGAGTTGGGAAACTTTTCATTTTGAATTTGGATCCTTTTTATGTCTCCTTTTTTTACCAGCTGCCAAACTTTAGGCAGAGAAGAAGTCATCTTCCACCAAATTCTTCCTTTATCATCTTAATACAGGATGTCCATTAAATACAATTTTAGTTCTTGAAACTCTGGCATCAAATTTTTGAGCACAGGTGCTAATGGCTTCATATACTAATTTTGGAGTTTATGTGGAAGAGCATCCAAATTGCTTGATAGGCATTCACACATAGACGTTTGTTATATGAGAGAATGAGACAGGTGTTGGGCGGCATCTCTGAGCACATTCATGATTGATAATGGGCTAAATTTTCTGTTATCAGTAATGTCATTGATTCTTTGATGAAAAGGGATGATGTAAAGGACACAATTTCCTAGAGAATCTGAAAGAGAAACTGATATTTCTCCCCAGAATGGATTCACCGAGCTACTGAAATGCTGAAACTTTTATGAAAAATGCTAGCAGTGCATTAGCATGCAAGTTGCTTTCCTATGTTGGTTAAGCAGGCTGTTATCATCTGGTCAGTGGTTCTCAAAACTTTTTATTTCATCAGAATCTGCTTTCAAAATGTCTAAGCCAGGGTTTTATGTTGAGAGACTCTGGTTCAAAATCTAATTGGGAAATAGGGATTACATTTTTAACTACTTCCCTTGTTATTTTGGCAAAGTTGGTCATAAAATCAACTACTCTGAGAAACATAGTAACTAGTTGTTGGATTAAAATGATAAACATAGAAGACTGAAATCAAAATGATAGAGGTAAAATATATATATTTATGAAGCTTTAAAACCAGGTTCTTCATGCAAATGAAAATAGTACAAATAGCACTCCTCTACACAGCTTAATCCACATAGATTTGATATTGTGAGAGGGATAATTTTTATTCATCATTGTATTTTAAGAAAAAGCAATGGACCATTATAAGTCAAAAATGTTATACATATACTTAGTATGTGGTCATTAGGTATGTGTTGTTGGAGTCCCCGAGTAAGGTAAATAGTTGACACATTTGGCTAACTATAAAGTTGGAGATTCTCAAGTCCACTCAGAGGCACATCAGAAGAAATGTCTGGTGATCTACTTCCAAAAAGTTAACAATTGAAAACCCTGTGGGCCACAGTTCTATTCTGACGCACATGAGTCATCAGGAATCAGAATCAATTCAACAACAACAACAGCAACAAAAATGTTGAATGAATGAAAAAACAAGTGATGCCATCTTTTGAGGAACGTATAAAACTTCAATGGTTACTGGACATTTGATTTCTGTAATGTATCATTATTTATAACTCAACTTGTAAAAAGATCCATTCTACCCAGACCTCTAAGTAAGAGGTGAGAGATCTTGAAAAATTCTGTAGTCTCCAACTACAGAATATAGAAGCAAAACCTTTTTTATATATAATATAGCTTCAAAATATTATTTAGTGTCAATAAACCCAGTCATTCTTTGACTATCTAGGGTCCTCTTTGTTCAATAAGTATCAATGTCTTCTTTCCATAGGTTCAACCAAACCAAACCAAATCCACTGCCATTGCATTGATTTTGATTAATAGAGAATTTATATGACAGAATTGACCTGCCCCATAGGATTTCCAAAGTTGTAGATCTTTACATAAGCAGACTTCCTCATGTCCCTTCCACGGAGCAAGTGGTGGGTTTGAAGTGCTGATAATTTGGTTAGCAGCCAAATGCCTTAACCACTGTTCCATCAGAGCTCCTTTCCATAGTTCAGGGATCCAAAATTCTCTTTCTTTTATGATGCAATCCTCTTCCCTTATGTTGAGTACAAAAATAAACATGAATTGTTCTCTAGGAAGAATAAAAAGAATTTATACTTCCATGTAATATGTCTGAGAGTGACTAATTTAAAGATATTGTTATAGGAGGTATGGGGGAAATCTTGGTAGAAATTTAGAGGCTCAGTTACTAAGTTTTAAAGCAATTATAAAAGCTCATCCAACACCAGGCTGCCTTTAGTTTGCAATGATTTCAAGAAAAAAAAAATCAACAGGGTTTGAAAAATAGGTAAATTTGTCTAATTAGTATGCAGGAAGAGGGAAGAGAGAGAACAGGACAATATGTGTGGAAAGACCTAACGTGAAGAAGTAAGAACAAGATATTTGTCTGCAGAATGGAGCAAGTATCTCCACCAGATGCCAAGTCATATGGAGAAGCAAGAGACTGGTGTTCAAGGAAACCACAGAGACTGGTCTTCCTACCTCTTTAGAGAGTCAATATAGAAAGCTACTATCCAAAAGTAACGCCCTATGTCAGAAAACTTGGTTGCTCATCAAATGATTCATTTTATAGCATAATCCAGAGATATTTACTGTCTACTACATAAAAGGGAACTCTGGTGGCATAGTACCTAGGGCATTTCACTGCTAACCAGAAGGTTGGTGGTTCAAACCCACCAGCCACTCCTCAGAAGGAAGATTGGGCAATCTACTTCCATAGTGGTACTACCTTAGAAACACAAGGAGCAGTCACTAGTATTATAATAAAATGTGCAAAGACCTGGAGTTAGAAAATCAAAAGGGAAGAACAAGCTGGACATTTCTCAAGCTGAAAAAGCTAAAGAAAAAATTCAAGCTGCAAGTTGTAATATTGAAGGATTCTATCGGCAAAATATTGAACAATGCAGGAAGCATCAAAAGAAGATGGAAGTAATACACAGATCATTGCACCACCATAGATTGAAGTTGTCAGAGATTTCATTTTATGTGGATGGATCCACAATCAACACCCATGGAAATAGCAGTAGAGAAATCAGAAGTCATATTACACTGGGCAAATCTGCTGCAAAAGACCTCTCTGAAATGTTAAGAAGCAATAATATCACTTTAAAAACTAAGGTGTGCCTTAAGCCAATTCATGGTATTTTCAATCATCTCACATGAATGTGAAAGTTGGACAATTAATAAGGAAGATCAAAGAAGCATTGATGTCTTTGAATTGAGGTGTTGGTGGAAAATACTCAAAGTACCATGAACTACCAGAAGAACAAACAAATCTGTCCTGGAAGAAGTGCAGCCATAATGCTCCTTGGATGCAAGAATGGCCAGACTTTGTCTCATTTGCTTTGGTCATGTTGTGAGAAGGGACCTTGTGGAGAAAGATACCATGCTTGGTAAAGAGGAGGGTTAGGAAAAAAAGGGAAGATCCTCAACAAGATGAATTGACACAGTGACTGCAATGATGGGCTCAAGTATAGCAAGGGTTGTGAAGATGGTACAGGATTGGGTAGTGTTTTGTTCTGATGTACACGTGATTGCTATGAGTCAGAGCTGACTCAAAGACACCTAACAACAACAATTGTGTTGTGTCCAGAACTATTTAGAACATTGGAGATAAAGCAGTGACTAAAATGGAAGGCGTCTGTTTTCACCAAACATTATTATATTGAAAAAGTATGGATGAAACAGACCATAAACACTTAAAAGTACATACATCAATGAAGGGAGATGAAATAAGGTAAGAGGATGGAAGGCAATGAAAAAGAGGGTATTCTTTCAGCTGGTCATGGAAGGACCCACGGAAGACCTTTCTGTGTACAGAGTAGAACAAAATAAGGGATCAGAGAGATGTCTAAGGGAAAAGATTCCTGAGAAGAGGGAATAGTAAATACAAAGGCTCTAGATAGAAACTGTGTACACTGTCAAAATATACATGAAAACCAGTGAATCTGGAATGATACAGGTAAAGGGCAAAGTCGTAGAAGACGAGATTTGAAAGTAAGTGGAGAGCTACTTTATGAAATGTTGTTGTTGTTGTTATGTGCCGTCGAGTCGGACCCGACTCATAGTGACGCCTCCTTCGGTTGCCAAGACAGTATCACTACAGAAGTAGATTGCCCAAGCTTCCTTCTGAGGAGCGGCTGGTGGGTTTGAACCGCCAGCCTTCTGGTTAGCAGTCAAGTGCCTTAGGCACTATGCTACCAGAGCTCCTACTTTATGAAAATCTTTGTATATTTTTATTCTGGAATATTGGGAAACCACATAGAGTTTTGAGCAGAAGAGTGATATGAGCTTACATTTTAAATGGAAACTCTGGCTACTGTACTGAGTGTAGACTGAGGGGAGGGGAATGAAAGCAGGAGACTAATTTCAAGTCTATATTATAGGGACCAGGTAACAATGATTAAGTCTCAGGTCTATTCCTGAATAGTGGATGGAGATGAATGCTGTCAGGATTTGGCTATGGTTTCAACAGACAATAGGATTTATTGCTAGATCAAGTAAGGGGGATGTGAGAAAGAGAGAAGTCAAGGTTGGCTTCAAGCTTCAGAGATCCTATTTCTAAATCCTGTTTTTTTGTTCTTTTATTAAGGTGTGAGGTGTTGACAATTGAATTTGTGGTTGCCTTGATTCCCAACTGGTATGCAGTATGTCAGACTGGGAGTAATTGATACCAACTTGGATGTGACTTTAGCACTAGCAGAGATTGGGCTGGAAAAATAAAAATAACTGAGGCTACATTTTCTAAATAATACCATAAAACCAACTTTGTTGTTGGTGTGTGCCGTAGAGTCGGACCCAACTCATAGCGATCCCTCCTTGGGTTTCTGAGGTTTCCGTATCACTATGGAAGTAGATTGCCCCATCTTCTTTCCGAGGAGTGGCTGGTGGGTTTGAACCACCAGTATTCTGGTTATTAGTCAAGCGCCTTAGTCATTTCAGTTTCTCCCTTAAGTATAATGTGATTTGGGATTTTTCTTAATTTTACTTGTTAACTCTTGTCCTCCATGTTCTTGTTGTTAAAGTCAAGAACTTCTCAACTTTTTATCCTTATTTTCATATTGTAGCTAAGGCTTCTGATTTTCCATTTTTTGAGAAGGAAGAATAAGGATAACTTGCCTTCAGCCACTCTATTGTGTATATTTTCAATGACCTTATGCAGTTAATTAAACTCTTTTAGTATAGTTTGCTTATTTGCAAGTTGGAATTAATTTTAGTATCTTACAGAGTTGTTCAAAGAGATAATTTAGATAGTATATGTATTAGTATATTATCAAGCACAGAATGAGTACTACATAAATGTTTTATATGATTATATATAATTCATTACCCACTCATCTACCTCAGTTACAGTCAATCCACTATCATGCTAAAAAATATTGCTACATTGTATAAATGTTCCCCAGGATTCCATTTTTGTTTCTGTAGTCCAATATCCACACAGTCGACACAGTAATCTTTTCCAAAGGGAAACTACTAATATTATTTCCCTTTACATAATTCTTCAGTTGCACCCTAATGAATAGAGAATAAAATCCAAACTCATTATCTTGGTCTACAACACCCTGACTGACCTGGGTCCTGACTTCTTTCATCATCATCCTATATCACTTTCCTCTTCACACAGTTGGTTTTAGCCACACTGCCTTTTGCCCTGGAACTTTCCAAGATCATTCCCATCTCAGAACTCTTGCACTTGCTACTCTTTTGCAAGAGTGGTCCCTTCTTATTACTCAGAACTGAAGTCAGTATTACCTCCAAAGAGACTCCACCTAATAAGACTGTCTGAAATAACTGCTGACACACATTCTGTCTATTGTATTATCCTTTTAAGTTTCTGCCTAAAATTTATCACTACCTAAAATGAGCTTATTTATTTTTTTGTCTGTGTGTGTGTGTTTATTGTCTATCTTTTCTCATTACATAATAAGCTACTTGAAGGTCAGAACATTTTTTTTTTTTTTTGCTAAACACTCCATTTATGGACACATGGTAGGAGCTAAATTAATATTTGGTGAATGAATGAATGAATGAATGAATGAATGAATCTACTTACATACCACAACTTCAAGTCTCCAAAAAGAGCAATCAAAATTAATCAAAGACTACAAAAGTGCTAGTAAGTTTCATGACCTTCATAGACATCTCGGAAGCATCTCAATACATCCCAGTCTTCCCCCCCCCCACTTGATAATTATCCACTGAATTTCTTTAAGGAATATTCTCAGTATGGGCAATTCAAAGTCCCAATTTATGTTTCTTAAAATAGCACTTTCATCTAAATAAGTAGATAAATTGACATCACTTGTATATTTCACTCTGCCTAACAACAGCCCATGCGTTAATTCAGCAAATGTCTATGAAGATATTGAATCCATTTATTACCATTTATTCAGAGTCTTAAAAAGATTTCACAAAAACATTTAAATGTGTGTATATCATTAAAGGAAAATAAAACAGGGTAATTTTATTCATGTCTATCCAATAGAAAAATGCATGTGGAAAGAAGGAGGAATCTTGTTCAATCAGTCAGCTTGAGTACATTAACATTTAAAAAAAATTATGATGATCCACAGAAAGAAATATATATTTAGTACACACATAAAATAATTATTTATGTATATAATTGTAACAAATCTTTCACCTTTCTTATATTCTATTATTTCACTGAAAATATAATAGAAATACACTAAATTGACCTTTGGGTTATGATCCATAGTTTGAAGAAACAATGACAGTTATTTGAATCCAAGTATATGGAAATGTCTGTTTATCTGGAATATGTGTGTTTATATCTCTCTCTATATACATTGATGTGTGTGTATGCACATGGATGTGTGTATATGTATTATGCTCATTCAAGTATTTAGTTTTTGTTCCTCTGAAACAAAATTTAAGACAAAGATTCTTGAATGCTCATTTGACCTCATTTAACTTTAGCAGTCTAAATTTATTAATAATATATGATGATATGATTATCAGCAGGCCTAGAATGCATAATTTATATAATAATAATAATAAGCATAATATAATGATAATAATTTGCTTGTGTATTCAAAAGTTTTCAATTAGAATGAAAAACTTGAAAAATGAGCCAAACACAGCACTCCAACCTCTGCCAAAAGAAAGAAAGAGAAGAAAAAAAAGGAAGAAAAGAAAAGCAAGGAAGGGAGGAAATAATTTTGTAACTTTATCACTAAAACTTTTTAAGAAAAGAAATGCTTGGAAACATTGTTCTTAGTAAAATAAGTCACAAAAAGATAAATATAGTATTTGTTGTTGTTGTTGTTATGTGCCCTCTAGTCGGACCCGACTCATAGCGACCCCTTCTTGGGTTTCCAGGCAGTATCACTACAGAAGTAGATTGCCACATCTTCCTTCTGAGGAGTGGCTGGTTGGTTTGAACTGCCAGCCTTCTGGTTAGCAGTCAAGTGCCTTAGGCACTATGCTACCAGAGTGCCCAAATATAGTATAACATAATAAATATATAGGCCAAAGTTTATTCCTTGTTACCAGTGACAGGAGGGAGTGAAGGAGAGGGAAAGGGAGACTCACTTCTGGGAGGACACTGAACTTCTTTTAAGGGTGATAAAAAAGTTGGAAATGGATAATGATGATAGTTGCATATCATGATAAACATAATTAATGTTACTGAGTTATGAAGAATGTTAAGTGGCGAATATTTTCTATGTATAAATTTTGCTGTTACTAAGTTCTGTCAACTCAATTTTCATCTCATAGTGACCCCATGTGACAGAATACAATGCTCCATAGGGTTTTCTTGGCTTTGATCTTTACAGAAGCAGAGCTTCTGGCAGGTTCAAACCACCAACCTTTTGGTTAACAATTGAGCACTAAACTATTGCACCAGCAGGAGTCCTTACACATATATTTATCACAATAAAAAGCAACTTTTAAAAAAGCTGGGGTGCGGAGTGCAACAACTTGCACAGTTTCCTTGGCTGCCCTGGGCACTTGAATCCTGCAGCCTAGCCCATCCATGCACTGTGTGCCATATGCTCTGACTTCTTTGACCACTCCTGAGACTTGGCTCCCATCCACTTCAGCCACACCTTCCACATGCAGTGCCTGATTTGAAACAGTGCTCAGTCGGACTTGCTTATAAGGTCTAATCCAGGTTGGCAAAAGAACCATTATCAATAAGCTCTTCTTTGACCTTGCCCAGGAGGGGGAGAATATCTTGGTTGTAGATTCTTAAAGAATGAATTGGACAATACCAGAGCCCTGCTTTCCCAGAAAGAGAAGGAGAAGCAAGACAGCCAGGCCATCAGTGACACTGTGCGGAACACACTGGAAGAGCACGATGCCACTGTGGAATCTCTGCATCAGGCCTTAGACAAGGCAGAGATCCTGTGCTCCACCCTCAAAAATCAGATGAAGTACTTGTAACAAAAGAAGAATTAGAACAAAAAAGCACAGAAGGAAGCTTGCAGACTCAGGAGCAAGATGAAGACCATGGAGTGGATAGTGGATTGAGCTCTTACTTCAGAGCCAACAGCCTGAGGTGTAGGAGATGATCCAAGACATGGATATGGGACAATCAGTGGTTAAGCAGTTGGCTGTGTATTTTGTGTCCCTTAAGAAAGAGTATGAGAACCTAAAAGAGGCATGGAAGTCCTCAGGAGAGCTGACTAAGAAGCTGAGGAAACTTGTTTTCTTCCAGAAGCAAGTTGCAGTCTAATCTGAACTGGACAAGGTAAAGTTGGAGCTGAAGGCAGCCTAGAAAGATATACAGATTTCTGATAAGGAAGTAATAAGTGTGAAAAAGAAGTGAATGATGCTGCAGGCAACCCTGAACCTGCCACCAGTGGCCAGTGAGACTGTTAACTACCTGGTCCTAGAAAGCCCAGCTAGCCTCCAGCAATGACACTGACTTCAATGTCACATTAAATATGGACACCTCTGTGGCCCAGCCTTCTAGCTTTAAATGTAGCCTTGTCAAAAAGCTCTGCTTGGAGAAGGCACACTCTTGTGGTCATAACATCCTCAAGAAGATCCTTAAAGGCCCTAATCAGGATTGCCAGCTCTCACTGGTGACCAGTGCTTTGCAGGAGAGCCAGACGAGGAACTGACTGATGCCTTCCCTGTCCTCATCTGGAATACCTTCCTGGATCACAAACAGTGGATCATTAGTGGCTAGCTACATGACTACAACTTACAGACCAAGGAGTAGCCAGGCAGGGGGTCACTGAGGAGCATCCCCACTCCAGGATCAGCCTTGCTAGCAGGGACACACCAGCAGCTGGGATGAATTGAGGCCAGAGGATGCATTTGCCCTGTACTCACATTCCTCCAGCCTTCCCATACTGGGTCTACCCATGGGAGTTGAGATACCTAGTTCATTGTTCTCACCAATAGTGTTTTATCCTGGTTCTAAGCTCCTATTTATGGCCATGATCAAATGCAGCTGGACTGCCTTTCATCCTCAAGACCAGGGTCTCTTGTTGACTGTAAGGATGAAAGTGTTTCTCAGGCTCTGGCTAAAGCCCTTCCTGTCTCCAACTATTTTGCTGGGCATGAGTGGGCCAGACAGTCAGGATTTTGGATGCTGGTAAGGAGAGGAATGGGGAAGAGGTCTATGTAAACTAAAAAGATACATCTTCTATCAGAGAGAGAGAGAGAGAGAGAGAGAGAGAGAGGGGTAGGGGAGGGAGGGAGAGAGATCCCAGCAATAACAGTTTAACAAGGGAAAAAATAACAAATGCTGGGTAGGATGTGGAAAGATCAGAACTCTTATACACTGTTGGTAGGTCTGTAAAATAATACAATCACTGTAGAAAATGGTATGGTGATTGTTTAAAAGTTTGGAAATAGAAACATAATGTGGTTCAGCAATCTCATTACTAGGTATATATCCAAAACAAATGAAGGCCAAGACATGAATTGATATATGTACACCCATGTCCCTTGCAGAACTATTCACTATAGTAAAGAGATGGAAAAAACCTGTCTATCAAGGGAAGAATGGATAACCAAACTATGGTACATACAAACAATGGAATACTATGAAACACTGAAGAAAAATGTAGAATCTATGAAACACCTCATAATGTGGAAGAACTTGGAGGACACTATGCTTAGTGAAATAAGTCAATCACGGAAGGACAAATATTGGATGAGTGCACTATTGTAAAAAGCCAAGGTAAAGTTTACATATGGAAAGAAATTTTCTTTGTTGATTACCAAGAATGGGAGGGGAGAAGAGGAAAAATTGCTAGATAATTAAGAGACAAGAGTAGATTTGAGTGAAAGGAAAGGCAATATACCAAAAGCAAGTAACCAACATAATAACACTAAAGAAAAAGAAAACACAGAGAGGTGCACAAGAGGTACAGACAACAAAGATAAACAGTTTTACACACACAGTACTGCATTATCAGTAATAACAAACCTTAATCTATGTCTGTATACATTGGTGTTGCTCTTGTTCTTGTTAGGTGCCATCAGTCAGCTCCAACTCATAGTGACCCTATGTACAACAGAACAGAACACTGACCAGGCCTGCACCAGCCTCACAAATCTTGCTATACTTGAGCCCATCCTTACAACCATCGTGTCAATCCTTCTCCTTGAAGACTTTCCTCTATTTTTCTGACCCTCCACTTTACCAAGCATGATATCCTTCTCCAGGAAATGGTCCCTTTTGACAACATGACAAAAGTTGTTGTTGTTGTTGTTGTTAAGTGCCGTCGAATCGTTTCCGACTCATAGCGACCCCATGCACAGCAGAACGAAACACTGCCCGATCCCGCACCAGCCCCACAAGCCCTGCTATACTCGAGCCCATCA
>NW_006921885.1:221420-233388 GCF_000298275.1 Orycteropus afer afer | reverse complement strand
GCTCCCGGAGACCCGGTCCCTCTCAGGAGGGTAACAAGGGAAAGTGCTCAGTGCAGATCAGTGAGTAAGCACAAGCCCGCCCGTGCTTACCTCGCTCCCGGAGACTAAGCACAATCCCGCCCGTGCTTACCTAGCTCCCGGAGACCCGAACCCTCTTGGGAGGGTAACAAGGGAAAGTGTTCAGATGACAAAAGTAGGAGAAACAAAGTCTGGCTATTCTCACTTCCAAGAAGCATTGCAGCTGCACTTCTTCCAGGCAGGACAGATTTGTTCATTCACTTGGCAGTCCACAGTACTTTCAGTATTCCTTGCCAACACCACAACTCAAAAAGATCAACTCTTCTTCTGTCTTCTTATTCATTGTCCAGCTCTCACATGCATATGAAGCTATGGAAAATACCATGGCTTGGTTTAGGTGCACCTGGGTGTTCAAAAAGACATCTTTGCTCTTCACCACTTTAAAGAGGTCTTTTGCAGCATGTTTGCCCAGTGCAATAGGTTGTCTGATTTCTTGGCTGCTGTTTCCATTGGTGTTGCTTGTGAAACCAAGTACTATGAAGTCTTTGATGTCAATCTTTTCTTCATTTATTGTGATGCTCTTTATTGGTTCAGTTGTGAGGATTTTCATCTTCTTTTTGTTGAGATGCAATTTATACTGTAGACTGTAGTCTTTAATCTTCATCAGTAAGTACTCCTCACTCTCAGTAAATAAGGTTGTGTAGTCTGCCTATTGCAGGTTGTTAATGAGTCTTCCTGTAATCCTGACACCTCATTTTTCATGTAGTTCAGCTTCTTAGATTATTTGCTCAGCATGCAGATTGAATAAATATGGTGAAAGGATACAACCCTGATACACACTCTTCCTGATTTTAAGCCACGCAGTATCCCCTAGTTCTTTCCATATGACAGCCTCCTGGTGTAGATGTACAAGTTCCTCATTAGCACAATTAAGTGTTCCAGAATTCTAATTCTTTTCAATGTTACCCATAATTTGTTATGATCCAAACAGTGGAATGAATGCTTTTGCAAAGTCAATGAAACAAAACTAAACATCTTTCTTGTATTCTTTGCTTTCAGCCAAGTTCCATCTGACATCAGCAGTAGTATCCCTCATTCCATGTCCTCTTCTGAATCCAGCTGGCATTTCTGGAAGTTCCTTGTCAATATATAGCTGCAAACTTTTTGAATTATCTTCAGCAAGATTTTACTTGCATGCAATATTAGTGATATTGTTAGATAATTTCCACATGCTGTTGCATCACGTTTCTTTGGAATGGGTATAAATATGGATCTCTTCCAGAAATTGGTCAGGTAGCTGTCTTCCAAATTTCTTGACATAGATGAGTAGGTGCCTGCAGCATGGCATCCATTTGTTGAAACATTTCAGTGGGTATTCTGTCAATTCCTGAAAACTTGTTTATCACCAGTTCCTTCATTACAGCTTTGACATCTTTCTTCAATATTATTGGTTCCTAATCACATGCCACCTCCTGAAATACATGAACATCGACCAATTCTTTTTGGTATAGTGACTCTATGTATTCCTCCCATCTTCTTCTGATATGTCCCGCATCATTCAATACTTTACCCATAAAATCTTTCAATATTTCAACTCGAGGCTTGAATATTTTTAGTTCTTTAAGCTTGAGAAATGCTGAGCATATTCTTCCATTGTGGTTTTCTAACTCTAGGTCTTTGCACATTTCATTATAATAATTGGCTTTGTCTTCTCGAGCTGCTCTTTGAAATCTTCTGTTCAGCTCTTTTATCTTGTCATTTCTTCCATTTCCTTTAGCTACTCTTTGTTCAAGAGCAAGTTTGAGAGTCTCTTCTAACATCCATTTTGTTTTTTTCTGCCTTTCCTGTCTTTGTAATGACCTTTCTCTTTCTTCATGTAGAGAGTTCTTGATATCATCCCACAATTTGTCTGGTTTTTGGTCATTGGTGTTCAATTCATCAAATATATTTTTCATGTGGTTTCTGAATACAAGTGGGATATAATCAAAGTGATATTTTAGCTTTTGTGGACTTTTTAATTGTCTTCAGCTTCAACTGGAACTTGCATATGAGAATTGATTGTTCTACAGTCATCTTCTGGCCTTGTTTTGGCTGAAGATACTGTACTTCTCTATCACCTCTTTTGAAGATGTTGTCAATCTGATTCCTGTGTATTCCATCTGGTGAGGTCCAGATGTATAGCCACCATTTATTTTGTTGAAAAAAGTATTTTCAATGAATAAATGGTTGATCTTGCAAAATTCTATCATGTGATCTGTGTTATCATTTCTAAAACCAAGGCCACATTTTCCAACTACTCGTGATTCTTTTTTATTTCCAACTTTCACATACCAGTTACTAGTAAAATCAATACATCTTGATTGCATTTTTTTCAACTTCAGACTGCAGAAGTTGGTAAAAATCTTCAATTTCCTTTCTTTGGCTTTGGTGGTTAGTATGTAAATTTGAATAATAGTAGTACTAACTGGTCTTCCTTGTAGGCATATCGATATTATCCTATCACTGACAGCATTGTACTTCAGGATAAATCTTGAAACATTTTTTTTTTTTTGATGATGAATGCCATGGCATTCCTCTTCAATTTGTGATTTCCAGCATAGTAGATCATATGGTTCTCTGATTCAAAATGGCCAAAAACCAATCCATTTCAGCTCACTAATGCCTAGCACAGTGATCTTTATGCATTCCATTTTATTTTATACTACTTCCAATTTTCCTAGTCATACTTCATATATTCCATGCTCCATTTATTAATGGATGTTTGCAGCTGTTCCTCCCATTTTGAATCATGCCACATTAGCAAATGGAGATCCTGAAAGTTTTACTCCATCCACGTCATTAAGGTAGACTCTACTTTGAGGAGGCAGCTCTTCCTTAGCTGTATTTTGAGTGCCTTCTGATCTGAGGGGGTCACTTCTGGCTATATATCTGATGATGTTTCAGGGCTATTTGTAAAGGCTTCCAGTAATGTACCAGACAATGTTTCACTACAATTCATAAGGTTTTCACTGGCCAATTCTTTTAGAAGTGGTTGGTCCCTTCTTTTCTCCCAGTCTCTTAGTCTACAAGCTCCACTGAAACCTATTCACTGTGGGTCACCCTGCTGGTATTTGAAATACTGGTGGGATAACCTACAGACTCACAAAAACATGCAAGTCACCACAGTATGACAGACTCGAAAATGAATGGTGGGGATATATAAGTAGACAGGCTAAATTATCAAGTATGTCCAAGCTAAAGGGAATACACCCATGACCATATACAAGTTTGTCAGACAAAATTTCTATATATGTATTTGTATGTGCTTGGAGGACTTGCTTTGAGACACACAATTTTCTTCAAATTACTTGAGAGGAATTGTATGTGCTACAAGAATGTCCATATATATAATAGAGCTAATAGGGTGCAAAGTTATGATAACTTCTTAGCTGCAGCAAAACACCCTGAAGCATTGAGTTGTTGGGCATGTGGGCTCCAGACCATGACCATGGGCAACAACAACAAGCACAATCGGCATAATATTCTACACAGAAACATGATTTTATATCCTATTTTGGTGAGCAGTGACTAGGGTCTTGAAAGCTTGCAAACAGCCATCTAAGATGCAACATCTGGTCTCTCCTTGTCCTGAGCAATACAAGACAAACATAACCAAAGACATATGGAAAAAATGAGTCCAAGGAATTGGTGGATTATGAGAACCTCAACTTACATGACACTGACATCAGAGGAACCAGATGGTGCCTGGTTACCACTGTCAACCACTTGAATGGAATCAGTGTAGGAGATCTTGGATAGAGTGGGAAAAAAAACATGTAACAAAACTCAGTATCATAATAAAGACTAGGCTTACTAGAGACTGGTGAAATCCCTGACTCTGGCCCTTAGTTACCCTTCAGGCCTGGAACTGAACTGACTCCCAGGGATTCCAGCCAAACAATATTGGTGCTGTTGTTAGGTGCTGTCAAGTCAGCTCTGACTCATAGCAACATTATGTACTATAGAATGAAACACTGCCTAGTCCTCCACCATCTTCACAATCTTTGCTATACTTTAGTCCATCTTTGTATCCACTGTATCAATTTATCTCATGGAGGGCCATCTCCTTTTTCATTGATCCTCCTTTTACCAACCATGATATCCTTCTCTAGGTAATGGTCCATTCAGACAACATGACCAAAGGTAAGTGAGAATAAGTCTGGCCATTCTCTCTTCCAAGGAACATTCCAGCTACACTTCTTCCAGGACAGATTTGTTTGTTCTTCTGGTATTACATAGTATTTTTAATATTCTTCTCCAATACCATAGTTCAAAGGCATCAACTCTACTTTGGTCTTATTCATTGTTCAGCTTTCATATGCATATGAGGCAATTGAAAATACCATGGCTTAGGTTGTTGTTGTTGTTTGCCATTGAGTCGGCCCTGACTCATAGCGACCCCTCCTTGGGTTTCCGAGGCAGTATCACTATGGAAGTAGGAATGCCCAACCTTCCTTCCGAGGAGTGGCTGGTGGGTATGAACCGCCAGCCTTCTGGTTAGCAGTCAAGTGCCTTAGGCACTATGCTACCAGTGGCTTCCGTTAGGTGCATCTTAGTCTTCAAAGAGACATCTTTGCTTTTTAACACTTTAAAGGGGTCTTTTACAATACATTTGCCCACTGTAATAGGACATCTGATTTTTTGACTGCTGTTTCCATGGGTGTTGATTGTGGATCCAAGTAAAATGAAATCCCTGACAATTTCAATCTTTTCTCCATTTATTGTGATGCAGCTTATTGGTCCAGTTGTGAGGATTTTTGTTTCCTTTATGTTGATGTGTAATCAATATTGAAGACTAATTTTTGTCTTCCTCTGTAAGTGCTTCAAGTTGTCTTCACTACCAGCAAGAAAGGTGATGTCATCTGCATATCACAGGTTGATAATGACTTATTCTCCAATCCTGATGCTGCATTCTTCTCATATAGCACAGCAGCTTCTTGAATTATTTACTCAGCGTCTCAGCAAACAGATTGAATATGAAGGGTGAAAGGATACAACCCTGTTACATGCCTTTCCTGATTTTAAACCATGCAGTATTCCCTTATTTTGTCCAAATGAAAGTCTCTTGGTCTATGTCCAGCTTTATCATGAACACAATTAAGTGTTCTAGAATTCTTATTTTTCTCAATGCTACCCATAATTTATTATGACCCACAGAGTCACCTGCCTTTGCATAGTCAATAAAACACAGGTAAACATCTTTTTTTTTTTTTTTTTTTTTGGTATTCCTTGCTTTCAGGTAAGATCCATCTGACATCAACAATAATATCTTTCATTCCAGGTTCCCTTCTGAATCCTGCTTGAATTTCTGGAAGTTCTCTGCTTCCAATATAGTGCTGCAACCATTTTTGAATTACCTTCAGCAAAATTTTACTTGTATGTGATATTAATGATATTGTTTGATGATCCCCACATTCTGTTTATTCATTTTCCTTTGGAATGGGCACAAATATAGATCTCTTCCAGTCAAATGCCCAGGTAGCTGTCTCCCAAATTTCCTGGTATAAATAAGTAAATACCCTCAGCACTGCATCTGTTTGTTGAAATATCTCAATGGGTATTCCATCAAATCCCGGCATTTTGTTCTTCATCAATTCCTTCAGTGCAACTTGAACTTCTACCTTCAATACTACTGGTTCTTGATCATATGCTACCTCCTGAAGTAGTTGAACATTGACCAATTCTTTTTGGTACAGTGACTGTCTGTATTCCTTCCACCTTCTTTTGATGCTTCCTGCATCATTCAATATTTTGCCCTTAGAATCTTTCAATATTGCAACTCAAGGCTTGAATTTTTTTTTTCCAGTTCTTTCAGCTTGAAAAATGCTGAATGTGTTCATCCCTTTTGATTTTCTAATTCCAGGTCTTTGCACATTTCATTATAATTATTTACTTTGCCTTCTCAACCTGCCCTTTGAAATCTTCTGTTCAGTCCTCTTATCTCATCATTTCTACCATTCACCTTAGCTACTCTCCATTCAAAGGCAAATTTCAGAGTCTTTCTCACATCCATTTTGTCTTTTTTTTCCTTTCCTGTCTTTTTGATGACAATTTGCGTTCTTCATGTATAATGCTTTTGATGTCATGTCACAACTCATTTCATTTTTGGTCATTGGAGTTCAATGTATCAAATAGATTCTTAAGATGGTCTCTAAATTCAGGTGGGATATAATCAAGATTATATTTTGGCCAAACAATAGACAAGCATATAAGGTAAAAATGGGAAAGGCCCTCAACAAGATGGATTGACAGTGGCTGCAATGGTGGGCTCAGGTATAGCAGGGATTGTGAGGCTGGCAGAAGACTGGGCAGTTTTTCATTCTGTTGTATATAGGGTCACTATGAGTTGGAGCTGATTCGATGACACCTAACAACAACAACCACAACAACTAATATAAAATAGAAGGAGCTCTGGTGGCACAGTACCTAAGGCATTTGACTGGTAACCAGGAGGTTAGTGATTCAAACTCATCAGCTGCTCTATGGAAGGAAAATGAGGTAATCTACGTCTGTAAAGATTTACTGCCTTGGGAATCCAATGGGGATGACTATGAGTCACAATCCACTGCATGGCAATAGTGTTTTTGTTTTTTTTTTCCTTTATCAATAATAGAGTAAAATGTAATCTTGAGTGTCACTGGATTTTTTTTTTTTTCCTTTTAAAATGATATTCTTCTATGGAGGTGTTCTGGTGGCATAGTGCTGAAGGCATTTGACTGCTAAGCAAAAGGCTAGAGGTTCAAAACCACCAGCCACTCCTCAGAAGGAAGACTGGGCAATCTACTTCCAAGAAATACCACCTCAGAAACCCAAGAAGGGGTTGACTATGTGTTGGAATTGACTCTACAGCAGTGAGGGTTTTTTTTTTTTTTTTTTTTTTTTTTTTTTAGTTTTTGAATTTTTGAGTTTTTTCTAGTAGAAAGGATGGGAACAATTAGTATATAATTTCTATGGACACTGTGTATTCTAGGGTTGTTACTGTCTCAGTTCAATGTAGATTTTCCCCTTCCTACCATTTTAAGTTAGGATAGATTCTATTATACCAATAAAAAAATGATAAAATTAGACATGGCATAAAATGACAGTATTATTTGTGTATGTAGTATGTATATATTAAAAAAAAAAAAAAAACTCACAGCCACTGAGTCAGTTCTGACCCATAGCAACCCCTCCTTGGGTTTCTAAAGCATTATATCTATGGAAGTAGATTGTTCAGTCTTCCTTACAAGGAGTGGCTGGTGGGTTTGAACCTCCAGCCTTCTGGTTAGCAGTCAAATGCCTTAGGCACTATGCCACAAGGGCTCCCAGTATGTATACATACATACATATAAACACTATGATGTAACTGGCAGAAGGAAGGACTTCATCCTATTATAATTTAATCTTATGAGAGATTGTGGCTGTTATAAAGACTTAATTATCTAGTGGATCCCAGGAAAAAAGTGTCTCTGTATCCAGCTTAGTTAAGAACTGCACTTCTCAATAATAAATATGTTGTGGTGGTTGGAAAATGGAAGTGAAATGATGGACAGTTTAGTTCTACTTTTAAAAGTTAGACCTTCTTGCTGCATATTGGGAGAGAGGAGCACTATGAACTGGAAGCACTTGAGGAAGATCAAGGGAGAGAATATAGCAGACTTCCTTAAAGATAAACCAATATGAATTATTAAAACTGAAATCCATAAATTCCAAGGGAGCTCTTCTGGAATGACAGAGTAATAGGTTCTAAAAATCCACATAAAAACAATGAGGACACTGGCAGAAGTTATTGAGATCAACTTTGGTAAACTTAATAAATTTCAACAATTCAAGAATTGTTTATTCAAGGAAAAAAAAAAAAAAAGAATGACTCTTGCTAAGAACCTTGAGCTTTTACCATCTCAAGATGCCCTATTCTTAACTATGTCCCTAGCTTTGTGATAGACTTGAAAATTAACAACATCATAATCACTGTAGCTGAGAAAATCAGCAGCCTAACAGTCACTTGAGAAGGCAGAATAGATTTAGAGTTCCTAAAAAGACACATCCAGAGAATGATTACTATAGCTCCTATCTAGAAGCTTCATGGAAAAGTCTATTCAAATCAAAATTTGATTTGGTTCAGAGCTTTCAAAGTGTAAAGAACACTATGTACAGTGTCTTCTTTTTGGGGGGTGGTGGCAGAAATTCTGTAGCAATTGTTTAACATTGCATCTGCCTGAAGTCATGATATCAGTAGGACAAACAAGAGAATTACCAAAAACATATAAAGAAAACCTGAAAAATCAAATGTTCATAGGACTTTGAAAAGTTCTGACATATTCATGGAACTTTCAAAATCTATGCAAATGTTGTGCATATATTCCCAGAACAGAACTGAGAAGGACCTAATATCTCATTACTGGCTGACCTAGAAGCTGTGCAGAAGCAGGGAATAATAGTGAAGACATAGTTGTAAACTATCAGAGCACTGAAGGAATGCCCCAAAACATGCAGTAAAAATGGTTACAAGACCTTCAATAAAGATAGGGTCAATTATGGGATCAAAGCTTTTAAGGAAATTTCTGTCCAGTCATTAATTGAGCACTAAGCAAATCAGGTAGACCCTTAAGTGTTCACATATGGCAAAGAATACAGACTTCACAGAATTACCCCAGTAAAGTTACAAACATAGAGAAATAAAAACAAACCTTTGAGGAAAATCTGAATTCCAGCAATGTAGATTATATAATAAAAGGGTTCAGTTTTATGGAATATGTGGTTATTGCCTCCACGAATGTGATAGTTGGAGTTATGTGTCAACTTGCCTGGACCACAATTCTGAGTGGTTTAAGAAGTTGTGATCTGGTTATTCCCATGATGAGATTGCATGTATATGATTTGAGCAGCCAATACATCGAAAGGGAGTTTCCATAGAGATGTGGCCTGCTTCCAACATATGTATGGACATCTTGGGAAAATGAGACTTTCTTCTGTGGATCTGGATCCTGTTCTGCTGTCTACAACTGTCTGTGAGCAAACAATCCACCATTTGGCCTGGTGATCTTGTATTTGTCATTCGTCAGAGTCAACAGCTGGTATACTGTCTGCCAACCTTGAGCTTGTCAGCTCCTGCAGCTCCGTGAGTTGGGAAAAGCCTCCAGCTTGATGGTTGGTCCAGGAACTTGGGATTTGTCAGCTTCTATAAATGTGTGAGGGAGCTCTGGTAGCATAGTGGCTAAGGCACTTGCCTGCTAACCAGACGGCTGGTGGTTCAAACCCACCAGCCACTCCTCGGAAGGAAGGTTGGGCAATCCTACTTCCGTAGTGATACTGCTTCGGAAACCCAAGGAGGGGTCGCTATGAGTCGGGGCCGACTCCACGGCACATAACAACAACAACAACAACAATAAATGTGTGAGCCATTTTCCTGAGACATTTTTTTTTTCTCCCTCTCTCTCTATATAAGCATTACTGGTTTTGATTCTCTAGAGAACCCAGTCTAACACAATGAACAACTGCCTCCTTTACTATGAGACCAGAAGAAATGGATGTTGCCTGGTTGCCAATACTGAACTTTTTAGTCAAAAATTCTAAAGAAGAATCCTGACTAAAAGAGGGAAAAGGCAAAACAAAATTTCAAATTCTAATCAGTCACTCTTTGGAAGGAAGGTTGGGCAATCTACTTCTGCAGTGATACTGCCTCAGAAACCCAAGGAGGGGTCGCTATGTGTTGGGTCTGACTCAATGGCACATAACAACAAACAATTGAATCCAGAATTTCTGAAACCATGGAGGCTAAATGAAACCCAAAAGTATTACCCTAAAATAATCTTTAAAGTTTAAACCAAAATATTACCAAAAGTCTTAATACCAAATCATAGTTTAACTTAACTAGTGAAGAATGTCTGCTGAAAGTCCTGTAATTTTTTAAGATCAACCTCAATGGGATCAAATTAAAAATAGCTATCTCAAGATGAGATAGGAACCTTAGAGGATGGTGAGTTTATGTTAATGGGGCAGAAACAACTCAGAAAAGGAGGGTGAGGATGGTTGCTCAACTTGAAGAATGTGATCAATGTCACTGAATTGTCCACATAGAAACTTGAATTGGAGTATGTTTTTTTAAAAAACAAGAACTTTATTTATGTTCCATTTCAAATTAAAAATTACAGGACAAGAAAGAAAAATGAAAGTATGGCTGAAATACAGGGGGTGGGAAAAAAACAAAAAACAAACAAAAAAACAGTCAATTGTAACTCTGCCTGAAAAGCCCAGACATGGACTTAATAGAAAAAGACTTTGTATCACCTATTATAATTATGTTCAAAGAGCTAAAGGAAAAAAAAAAAATATTTAGAGAGTAAAAGCATGAGAATGATGTTTCACCAAGGAAAGAATTTAAAGAAATAGAAATATTGAGGGGGGGGGGGAAGAAAAAAGTTACCAAATAGAAATTTCAAAGAGAAGTGGAATAACTGATGTGAAAAATTCTGTAGAGAAGCTGAAAAGCAGACTTGAGCTCTTAGAAGAGCCAATGAACTTGAAAATAAAAAAAAAATGAAAGTATCTAACATAAGTTCTGGTGGTGCAGTAGTTAAGGTGTTTGGTGCTAACCAAAAGTTTGATGGTTTTAACATACCAGCTTTCTCCATGGGAGAAAGATGAGACAGTCTGCTTCCATAAAAGAAGCTGTAAATCTTTACAACCTTGAAATCCCTAAGTGGTAGTTCTATTCTGCCCTGTAGGGTTGCTATGAGTTGTAATTGACTTGATGGCAACAGCTTTGGCCACATTTTTGATAGTACAAGGAAGATGAAGAAAAATGGACAGAACCACAGAGATCTGTGGAATAACATGCTTATTGCTGTTTTATGTGCTGTTGAGTCAGACTCGACTCATAGCAACCCCTACTTGGGTTTCCAAGGCAGTATCACTACGGAAGTAGATTGCCCAACCTTCCTTTCAAGGAGTGGCTGGTAGGTTTGAACCACCAGCCTTCTGGTTAGCAGTCAAGTGCCTTAGGCACTATGTTACCAGAGCTCCTGGAATAACATGAACTGCATCAATATATAAATAATGGAAGACCAAGCAGTATAGGAGAGAGAAAGAGGCAGAAAAAAATTTGAAGATATAATGGACAAAAATTCATGAAAACTAATTTTCACATTGTAGAAACTCAACAAACTCCAAATAGTGTAGTTTTAAAAAGATCCAAATTGAGATACATCAGAGTCAAATGTCAAAAGCCAAAGAAAGGAGAGGATCTTGAAAGCATCAAGAAGAAAACAACACATAACAAATGAGGGATTCTCAATCATATTAAGAGCTTATTTCTCATCCAAAATATTGTAGGACAGAAGGGAGTGGGATAAAAAAAAATTCAATGTGTTGAAATTAAAAGATGATCAATCAAGAAATCTAAATACATCAACCAAAAAATCTAAATTCATCCAAATGACACTTATTAAATGAAAGAGAAAGTAAGGCATGCTTAGATAAATTGTCACTGAGGAATTTTGATGCTAATATACCATATCTATAATAAATACTAAAGGAAGTTTATCATAATTTATAGTGGTTAATTTTATATATCAACTTGCCAAGGTTACAGTGCTCAGTTGTCTAGTCAAACATTAGGTTAGAGCTTACTATGAAGATATTTGTATGTGATTAACATTTTAATTATTTGATCTTAAATGAAGCTGATTACCCTATGATTTGGGTGGGTCCATCCAATCAAATACCTTAAGAGCGAAAACAGATTTTCTTAGCAAGAAAAATTCTGTTTCAAGACTGTAAATAGTCATTCTGCTACAACTTCTATAGAAACACCTGGCCTACTGATTTCAGATACTGAACTGCTAATTTCAAGTCTGATACTTGGCTTAAATTCTGGACCAGGCAGTTTTCACAAGTGCATGAGCCAGTTCCTTAAAATACATATATATAT
>NW_006921885.1:218961-221320 GCF_000298275.1 Orycteropus afer afer | reverse complement strand
CCGAGGAGTGGCTGGTGGGTTTGAACCACCAGCCGTCTGGTTAGCAGGCAAGTGTCTTAGCCACTATGCTACCAGAGCTCCCATATACATACACATATTCATACAGATATATATATCTATATATCTGTATGCATATGTATGTATGGGAGCTCTGGTGGCATAATGCCTAAGGCATTTGACTGCTAACGAGAAGGCTGGTGGTAAAAACCCACCAGCCACACTCCTCAGAAGGAAGATTGGGCAATCTACTTCTGTAGGAAGATTGGGCAATCTACTTCTGTAGAGATACTGCCTCAGAAACCCAAGTAGGGGTATCTATGAGTTGAATCAACTTGATGGCAGTGGGTTTTATATAATATTATAAAATATATATATAAAACAAAAAATTTTATATTGTAGAGAAAATCACTATCATCTAGTTGATTCTGACTCAGAATCAATCCATAAGGTTTCCAAGGCTGTAAATCTTCATGGAAGTAGATTGCCTTATCTTCCTCCTGTAGAGCAGCTGGTGGGCTTAAACTGCTGACCTTCTGCTTAGCAGCCAAATGCCTTAACCACTGCACCACCAGAGCTCCATATATATATATACACTAACATCTAGTCTGTCAGTGTTTGTCATATTGTGGTAGCTTGTATGTTACCATAATGCTAGAAGCTATGTCATTGGTATTTGCAATACATGAAGGGTCACACATTGTGAACAAATTTCAGTGGAGGTTCCACACTAAGAATTGCAAGAAGGACCTGGTGGTATACTTCTGAAAAAAAAAAAAAAAAAAAAATTGCCAGCAGAAACCTCATGAATAGCAGTGGGATGTTACCTGACGTAGTGTCAGAAGATGAGACTCTCAGGTAGGAAAGTACTCAAAATATGGCTGGGGAAAAGCTACATCCTCAAAGTGGAGTCAAACTCAATGATATGGGTGGAATAAATCTTCTAGAACCTTCATTTGTTGATACTACATGACTTAAAATAAGAAACAGCTGCAAAAACCCATTAAAATTTAGAATGTGGAAAATATGAAGAAAATGGCATCCAGATTGGGGAAAGGATCATTAATAACTTGAGATATGCAGACGACACAACTTGTTTGCTGAAAGTGAGGATGACTTGGAGCACTTGCTCATAAAGATTAAAGACTATAGTCTGCAGTATGGATTACACCTCAATATAAAGAAAACAAAAATCTTCACAACTGGACAAATAAGCAGCATCATGATAGATGGAAAAAAGATTGAAGTTGTCAAAGATTTCATATTACTTGGTTCTACAGTCTAGGCCAATGGAAGCAGCAGTCAAGGTATCAAAAAGACGTATTACATTGGGCAAATCTTTTGCAAAAGACCTCTTTCAAGTGCTGAAGAGCAAAGATATCTCCTTGAATTCTAAGATAGATGCACCTGACCCAAGCCACAATATTTTCAATCACCTCATATGCATGTGAGAGCTGGACAGTGAATGTTGTTGTTTTTGTTAGGTGCCATCGAGTCATTTCTGACTCATGGCAACAGTAGGCACAGCAAAATGAAACACTGCCTGATCCCGCACCAGCTCCATGATCCCTACTATACTTGAGCCCATCATCACAGACACCATGTCAATCCAACTCATTGAAGGCCTCCCCCTTTTTTGTTGACCCTCCACCCTATCAAGCATGACATCTTTCTCCAAGGAATGATCCCTTCTGACAACGTGACCAAAATAAGTGAGACGAAGTCTGGCCATTCTTGCTTCTAAGGAGCATTTCGGGTGTACTTCCTCCAGGACAGATCTGTTAGTTCTTTTAACAGTCCATGGTACTTTCAGCAATCTTCACCAGCACCACAACTCAAAAGCATCAACTCTTTTTCAGTCTTCTTTATTCATTGTCCAGATCTCACATGCATAGGAGGTGATTGGAAATATGGTTTCAGTCAGATGCACCTTAGTCCTCAAGGAGACATCCTTGCTCCTCAGCACTTGAAACAGATCCTTTGCGGTTGACTTCCCCAATGCTACACGTTGTCTAATGTCCTGACTGCTGCTTCCGTTGGCATCGATTGTAGAACCAAGCAAAGTGAATTCTTTGACAACCTCAAACTTCTCTCCACTTATTGTGATGCTGCTCATCGGTACAGTTGTGAGGATGTTTGTTTTCTTTAAACTGAGACGTAATCCATACTGCAAACTGTATTCTTCAACCTTTATCAGTAAGTGCCTCAAGTCATCCTCACTTTCAGCAAGCAAAGTTGTATCATCTGCGTATCTCAGGTTGTTAACGATTCTTCCTCCAACCCTGATGCCATGTTTTTCTTCATATAGTCCAGCTTCTTGGATTATTTGCTCAGCATATAGATTGAATAAGTATGGGGAAAG
>NW_006921885.1:200239-217656 GCF_000298275.1 Orycteropus afer afer | reverse complement strand
GATGGTCTGTTCCACAATCAGCTCCTGGCCTAGTTTTGGCTGAAGATATTGAGCTTTTCCACTGCCTCTTGCCACAGATATAGTCAATCTGATTCAGGTGCAGGGCTCCAGGTGAGGAGAGGGAAATCAAGCACACCCAAAGCAGCAGGGTTTGTGAGTGGGAGAAGGGATAAAAAAAGCCGAGAACTCGGACAGAGGAGCAGTCAGCTGCAGGGATCCAGGTGAGGAGAGGAACTCAGCCATGCCCAAAGCAGCAGTGCAGGAGAGTGGGAGAAAGGGGATAAAAAGGCCTAGGAATCTGGACAGAGGAAGAGTCAGCCACAGGGACCCAAGTAAGCATGGTATGAGAGGTTTTCAACAGGGATGCAAACTTGTCTGTCGGTTTGTCCTACCGTGGTGATGTGTTGATGTATGTTTTGAGGCTGAGCCACTGGTGTTTCTAACGCATTGGGTTACACATGTTGCACAGGTATCAGCCCAGCTTCCAGACTGAGAAGGACTAGGAAGAAGGAGGAGGCCGTCCACTTCTCAAATAATTGGCCAGGGGAAACCTTATGAATAGCAAAGAAACGCTGTTTGATACATTACTGTGCAACTTTATGAATAGTTGGGTTAGGTTAGAAAGCTCTCAAAATAGGACTGGGAAAGAGCTGCATCATCTCAGTAAACCCAGCCTTACTCCTATGGATAAGGTAAAGCTTTCAAGACCTCCATTGGCTGATGTGGCACCACTCAAATTGAAGAGAAACAGCTGCAGACATCCATTAATCATTGGAACATGGAATGTACAAAGTATGAATCTAGGAAAATTGGAAGTTGTCCAAAATGAAATGGAATGCATAAAGATTGATATCCTCGGCATTAGTGAGCTGAAATGGACTGGTTTTGGCCATTTTGAATCAGACAACCATGTGATCAACTATGTTGGGAATGACAGTTTGAAGAGGAATGGCGTGGTATTCATCATCACAAAGGATGTTTCAAGATCTGTCCTGAAGTACAATGTTGTCAGTGATAGGACAATATCCATATGCTTACAAGGAAGACCCATTAATATGACTATCATTCAGATTTATGCACCAACTACCAAAGCCAAAGTTGAGGATATTGAAGAATTTTATCAACTTCTGCAGTCTGAAATTGACCGAACATGCAATCAGGATGTGGTAATTATCACTGGTGACTGGAATGCAAAATTTGGAAACAAAGAAGATTCACCGGTAGTTGGAAAATTTGGCCTTGGTGAGAGAAATAATGCTGGAACTTCCATGGTAGAATTTTGCAAGACCAATGACTTGCTCATTGCAAACATCTTTTTCAACAACACAATTGGCAGCTCTACACGTGGACTTCACCAGATGGACAATGAATAAGAGAGACCAAAGAAGAATCAATGCCTTTGAGTTGTGATGTTGGTGAAGATTGTTGGAAGTACCATGGACTGCTAAAATGACTAATAAATCTGTCCTGGAAGGAGTACAACTGGAATGCTCTTTGGAAATGAGAATGGCCAGACATTGTCTCAGGTTGTCAGAAGGGACCATTCTCTGGAGAAGGGTGTCATACTTGGTAAAGTGGAGGATCAACAAAAGAAGAGAAGGCTTTCAACAAGATGGATTGACACTGTGGCTGCAGCAATGGGGTCAAGTATAGTAGGCATTGTGAGCCTGACCCAGGACTGGGCAGTGTTTTTTACTGTTGTACATAAGGTACTTATGACGTGGAGATGACTCAATGGCAACAGGGGATGCTGCATGATTTTAAATCAGGAAAGGTGTGTGTCAGCGTTGTGTCCTTTCACCAAACTTATTCAATCTGTATGCTGAGCAAATAACTTGAGAATCTGGAGTACATGAAGAAGAATGTGGCATCAAGATTGAAGGAAGACTTACTAACAACCTGCCATATGCAGATGACAAAACTTTGCTCTAAGTAGAGAGGACTCTAAACACTTACTGATGAAAATCAAAGATTTCAGTATGGATTATACCTCAACACAAAGAAAACAAAATCCTTACAACTGGACCAATAAGCAATCTCATGATAAATGAAGAAAATACTGAAGTTGTCAAGGATTTAATTTTACTTGGATCGAGAATCAACATCCATGGTTGCAACAATGATGTGTTGTATTTGACAAATCTGCTGCAAAAGGCATCCTTAAAGTATTAGTGAGCAAAGATGTCACTGAAAACTAAGGTGTTCATAATGCAAGCCATGGTAGTTTTGATAGCCTTTTATGCAAATGAGAGCTGAACAATGAATAAGAAAGGAAGCAGAGGAATCAATACATTTGAATTGTGGTATTAGTGAAGAATATTGAATGTATCATCCCCTGCTGGAAGAATGAACAAGTCTTTCTTGGAAGAAGTACAGCCAGAATGCTCTTTGAAAGCAAAAATGGCCAGACTTCATCTCTCATATTTTGGTTATGTTGTCAAAAGGGACCAGTCCCTCGAGAGGGATATCATGCTTGGCAAAGTAGAGCATCAGCAAAAAAGTGGAAGACACTCAACAAGATGGATTGATACACTGCCTGTGATGATGGGCTCAAGTATAGCAAAGACTGTGAAGATGGCACAGAACCAGTGTTTCTTTCTGCTGTACATGGGGTGGCTATGAGTTGGAACCAATTTGACAGTACCTAACAACAACAACAATGAAAGACAAATGTTAAATACCCCAAATTACCTTTGAACAGAGAATTTTGACTAACTTCAGCTTAAAAGAAAAAAACAAACAAACTTTTAAACAAATATTTTACTCCAATTTCTAGATTATTTTTCTTTCAGTAATTGGGTTACCAGCAACTCTAAAATTATTTTTTTTTGTAGTCTAGAATTGAACATACAGTAAAATATATTAAGAATAATGGAAACTAGGTTTTGCATTGGGAAGGAAGTTACAAATATAAAAAGGGAGAACATTAGAATTAATATTGTGGTGCTACATTGAAATACAAGATATCTGTTTAAACTCGTTATATATATATATGTCTCCACCACTTATCTGTCAGTTTGTCATACTATGGTTGCTTGGGTGTTGCAGTGAGGCTGGTGGCTCTGTCACTGGTATTTCAAAGACCAGCAGATCCATGGTGGATCGATTTCAGTGGAGTTTCCAAACTAAGACAGACTTGGAAGAAGGAAAGTATCATCCACTTCTAGAAGAATTGGCCAGTGAAAACTTTATGATTAGTCATGAAACACTGTTGTTATATTATTGGAAAACATTATGAATAGCCCAGAAACACTGTATGATATAGTACCAGAAGATCAGCCCTGCAGGTCAGAAGGTAGCTAAAATATGACTGGGAAAGAGCTTCCTCCTCAAAGAGCTGAGCTTCATAATGTGGATGGAGTAAAGCTTTGGGGACCTCCATTTGCTGATGGAGCACAACATAAAATTGAAAGATGCAGCTACAAACATCAATTAATAATGCAGATGTGGAATGTACAAAGTATGAATGTAGAACAATTGGAAATTGTAAAAAATGAAATGTAGTGCATAAAGATCAAAATTCTAGGCATGAGTGAGCTGAAATGGGTTGCTTTTGGCCATTTCAAATCAGATAATCATATGATCTACTATGCAGAGAATGACAAACTGAAGAGAAATGATGTGGTATTCACCATCAGAAAGAATATTTCAAGACTTATGCTAAAGTGTCATGCTGTCAATGTCAGGATAATATCCATATGCCTACAAGGAAGACCAGTTAATAATACTATTATTCAAAATTACAAACCAACCACTAAAACCAAATATGAAGAAACAGAAGATTTTTACCAGCTTCTGTAGTCTGAAATTGACCAAATGTGCAGTTTAAATGTAGTGATTATCACTGGTGATTGGAATACAGAAGTTGGAAACAAAGAAGAATTATCCAATCATCATTGGAAAATATGGCTTTTGTGATAGAAATGATGCTGGAGATAGCATGATAAAATTTTGCAATACCAATGACTTCTTCACTACAAATACATTTTTTTTCGTCACTATAAATAGTGGCTGTATACATGAACCTCACCAGATGGAATACATAGGAATCAGATTGACTACATCTGTGGAAAGAAGAGATGAACAAGCACAGTATCTTCAACCAAAACAAGACCAGAAGCTGACTGTGGGATAGAACAACAATTGCCCATATGTAAGTTCAAGACGAAGTTGAAGAAAATTGAAGCAAGTCGAAAAGAGCCAAAATATGATATTGATTTTATCCCACTTAAAATTAGAGATCACCTGAAGAATAGATTTGATACATTAAACACCAATGACCAAAAACCAGATGAGTTGCAGGATGACATCAAGAACATCATATGTGAAGAAGGAAAATGATCATTTAAAAGACAGGAAAGGAAGAAAAGAACAAAATGGATGTCAGAAGAGACTCTGAACCTTGCTCTTGAATAAAGAGTTTTTTTTTGTTGTTGTTATGTGCCGTCGAGTCGGACCCGACTCATAGCGACCCCTCCTTGGGTTTCCGAGGCAGCATCAATATGGAAGTAGATCACCCCATCTTCCTTCCGAGGAGTGGTTGGTGGGTTTTAACCTCCAGCCTTCTGGTTAGCAGTCAAGTGCCTTAGGCACTACGCTTCCAGAGCTCCTGAATAAAAAGTAGCTAAAGCAAATGGAAGAAACAATAAGAGATGAACAGAGCATTTCAAAAAGCAGCTCAAGAAGACAAAGTCAACTATTACAATGAAATATGCAAAGACCTGGAGTGAGAAAATCAAAAGGGAAGAACACACTTGACATTTCTCAAACCAGAAGAACAGAGAAAAACTGAAACCTCAAGTTGTGATACTGAAAGATTCTCTTGGCAAAATATCAAATGACGCAGGAAAGATCAAAAGAAGATGGAAGAAATACACAGAATCAATGTACCAAAAAGAATTGGTACTCATGAGGAACCTGTACATAGACCAGGAGGCTGTCGTTTGAATAGAACAAGGGGATACTGCATGGCTTAAAATCAGGAAGGGAGTGTATGAGGTCTGTATCCTTTCACCATACTTAATCTGTGTGCTGAGCAAATAATCAAAGAAACTGGACTACATGAAAAATAACGTGGCATAAGGATTGGAGGAAGACTCATTCACAACTTGCAATATTCAGACAACACAAGTTTGCTTACTGAAAGTGTGGACAACTTGAAGCACTTACTGATGAAGATTGAAATCTATAGTCTGCAATATGGATTACACCTCAATTTAAGGAAAACAAAAGTCCTCACAACTGGACCAATAAGTAGCATCACAATAAATATAGAAAAGATTGAAGTTGTTAAAGACTTCGTATTACTTGGTTCTACAATCAATACCAATGGGAGCAGCAGTCAAGACATCAAAAGATGTATTGCACCAGGCAAATCTGCTACAAAAGACTTCCTTGAAGTGCTGAAGAGCAAAGGTGTCTCCTTGAAGACTAAGGTACACCTAACCAAACCACGGTATTCTCAATTGCCTCATATGCATGTGAAAGCTGGACAATGAATAAGTAAGACTGAAGAAGAGTTGATGCTTTTGAGCAGTTGTGTTGGCAAAAAATGATGAAAGTACCATGGACTGCTAAAACAACTAACAAATCTATCCTAGAAGAAGTGCAGCCGGAATGCTCCTTGGAGGCAAGAATGGTGAGACTTCGTCTCACTTATTTTGGTCATGTTGTCAGAAGGGACCACTCTCTGGAGAAAGAAATCATGACTGGTAAAGGGGAGGGTCAATGAAAAAGAGGGAGGCCCTCAAGAAGATGGATTGACATAGTGGCTACAAAGATGGACTCAGGTATAGTGAGAATTATGGGGCTGGCACAGGACCAGGCAGTGTTTTGTTCTGTTTTGCATAAGATCGTTATGAGTTAGAGATGACTTGAAGGCACCTAACAGCAACAACAATAGTTATGAACAAGTTTGTCTAGTTCATTGAGATAAATTCTTTCTTTAAAAATTAGTAAAGACTGAAGATCTTGCTCCCTGAATCATTACTTTTAGCACCTATTTCATCTTGCTATTTTTAAACTCTCTGTAATTGTCTAGTATACTAAGGCTTAATTAAAATCTATTCCATGATATTCTATAATCTCTCAAAATTAGCTATTCCCAAATATTTGTATTAAAATTAACATTATAAATATTATGAATATTAAAGTACGAGAGCTGGACAATGAATAAGGAAAACCGAAGAAGAGTTGATGCTTTTGAGTTGTTGTGCTGGCGAAGAATGCTGAAAGTACCATGGACTGCTAAAAGAACTAACAGATCTGTCCTGGAGGAAGTGCAGCCAGAATGCTCCTTGGAAGCAAGAATGGCCAGACATCGTCTCACCTATTTTGGTCATGTTGTCAGAAGGGACCATCCTGGAGAAGGATGTCATGCTTGATAGGGTGGAAGGTCGACGAAAGAGGGGGAGGCCTTCAAAGAGATGGATTGACACGGTGGCTGCCATGATGGGCTCAAGTATAGCAGGGATTGTGGGGCTGGCGCGGGATCGGGCAGTGTTTCGTTCTGCTGTGCATGGGGTCGCTATGAGTCGGAAACGACTCGACGGCACTTAACAGCAACAACAACAAATAATTGAGATTATTTGGAAGACCATGAAAGTCAAATTTGATTTACATAAAATTCCATTTGTTTCATATCCTTTAGCAAGAACGATATATATGTGTGTTTGTGTGTGTGTGTGCTTGCATGTACACATGCATACATTATGGGTGTTTTTAACACTGTGAAGACAGAATGATATACATTCTAATAGGTAAACCACTTGGTATATCAAATTTCACCCTTGGATTTCCATAGTATTGAAAGGTAGTCTACAGTAACATCTTCCTTTATATGTACTGTTTTGGAATAAGCACCATTAACAAAACTAGATGGTGGTAAAAATCACTCTTCTCTTAATTTTGAGTTTTTCCCTACCTGATAGCTTACACTTTTAAATTGCTCAGTTTACAATATGTTTCCTTTTGAGTCAGTATACAGTAATTAAAAATACCAAAACAAATTAATAACTCTTTTGGGGTTTTAATCATAAAGCCATCTCAGGGTGTATTTGTACTTTGTGGCTTCATATTTGCTCTCTCTGTGCCCTCGCTGCTAATTCTTCCTTGCTCCAAATTATTCTCTTGGAACAAACAACTCTCAAATCTCAGGGAAATACTCTTCTACCATCTTACTTGCCTTTCAAGCCCTACCTATGATCCTGGCTCTTAAGCGTTAGACAACAGAGCAAGAGATTTCTTTTCCAGATAGCTCATATTTCAGTTGGTTGTACTGCGGTGGCTTGTGTGTTGCTATGAGGCTAGAAGCTATGCCACCAGTATTTCAATTACCAACACAGTCACCCACAGTAGACAGGTTTCAGTGGTGCTTCCAGACTAAGACTCAGAAGAAAGAAGGGGCCATCCACTTCTCAAAGAACTGGCCATGAAAATCTTATGAATAGCAGTGAAAGACTATCTGATATTTTACTGGAAAATTTGATGAATAGCCCTGAAACATTGTCTAATGTAGTGCTGGAAGATGGCAGTCAACATACAACTGGAGAAGAGCTGTCTCCTCACAGTAAAGCCAACCTTAATGATGTGGATGAAGCAAAGATTTTGGGACCTCTATTTGCTAATGTTCCATGACTCAAAATATGAAGAAAAGCTGCAAACATCCATTAATAATCAGAACATGGACTGCATGAAGTATGAATCTATGAAAATTGGAAGTTGTCAAAAATGAAGTGGCATCAATGAGATGAAATGAACTGGTTTGGCCATTTCGAATCAGACAACCATATGATCTACTATTCCAGAAATAGCATATTAAAGAGGAATGGAGTGGCATTAATCATCACAAAGAATGTTTCAAGACCTATCCTGAAGAAAAAGGCTGCCAGTGATGTGATAATATCCATATGCCTACAAGGAAGACCAGTTAATACTACTATTACTCAAATTTACACACCAATGACCAAAGCCAAACATGAGGAAATTGAAGATTTTTACCAACGTGTGTAGTCTGAAATTGACCGAACATACAATCAAGTTGTGTTGATTATCACTGGTGATTGGAATGTGGAAGTTGGAGACAAAGAAGGATCACCAGTAGTTGAAAAATATGGCCTTGGTGATAGAAATAAGGCTAGAGATCGCATGATAGAAGTTTGCAAGACCAACAACTTATTCATTGCAAATACCATTTTTCAGCAACACCAACAACAGCTATACCCATGGACTTCACCAGATTAAGTTCAATATCTTCAGCCAAATCAAGGCCAGGAGCTGACTGTGAAACAGACCATCAACTGCTCATATGCAAATTCAAGTTGAAGGTGCAGATAATTAAAACAAGTCCATGAGAGCCAAAATATAACCTTGTATATCCCTCCTGAATTTAGAGACTATTTCAAAATAGATTTGATGCATTGAACACCAACAACTGAAAGAGGAATTGTGGGATGACATCAAGAACAGCATGTGTAAAGAAGGCAAAAGGTCATAAAAAGACAGGAAAGAGAGAAAAGACTAAAATGGAATTCAGAAGAGACTCTGAAACTTACCCTTGAATAGAGGGTAGCTAAAGCAAGTGGAAGAAATGACAAGATAAAGGAGATGAACAGAAGATTTCAAAGAGCAGCTCGCGTAGAAAAAGTCAATTATTATAATGAAATATACAAAGACCTGGAGTTAGAAAACCAAAAGGCATTTCTCAAGCTGAAATAATTGAAGAAAAAACTCAAGCCTCAAGTTGCAATGTTGAAAGATTCTATGGGCAAAATATCGAATGATTCAGGGAACATCAAAAGAAGATGGAAGGATATAAAGAGTCACTGAACCAAAAAGAATTGGTGATGTTCATCCATTTCAGGAGGTGGCTTATGATCAAGAAAATGGTATTGAAAGAAGTCAAAGGTGCACTGACAGAATTGGCTAAAAACAATGCCCCAGTAATTGATGAAATACCCACTGAGATGTTTCAACAAATGGATGCTGTGCTGGAGGCACTCACTTGACTATGCCAAGAAATTCAGAAGACAGCTACCTGACCATCTGACTGGAAGAGATCCATATTTGTATCCATTCCAAAGAATGATAATCTCACAGAATGTAGAAATTGTCAAACAATATCCTTACTATCGCACACAAGTAAATTCTTGCTGAAGATAATTCAAAAAAAGTTACAGCAGTATATTGACAAGAGAACTTCCAGAAATGCAAGATAGATTCAGATGAGGACATAGAATGAAGGATATCATTACTGATGTCAGATGGATCTTGGCTGAAAGCAAAGAATACCAGCAAGATATTTACTTGTGTTTTATTGACTATGCAAAAGCATTCAATTGTTTGGATCATAACAAATTGTGCATAACATTGAGAAGAATGGGAATTCCAGAACACTTGATTGTACTCATGAGGAACCTGTACGTAGACCAGAAGGCTGTCATTCAAGCAGAACAAGGGGATTCATGGTTTAAAATCAGGAAGAGAGTGAGTCAGTGTTGTTTCCTTTCACCATGCTTATTCAATCTGTATGCTGAGTAAATAATCTGAGAAGCTGGACTATATGAAGAACAACATGGCATCAAGATTTGAGGAAGACTCATTAATAACCTGCAATATGCAGACAACAGAATTTTGCTTGCTGAAAGTGAAGATGACTTGAAGCATTTACTGATGGGGATTAAAGACTTCAGTCTGCAGTATGGATTACATCCCAACATAAAGAAAATCCTCACTATTGGACCAATAAGTAGTATCACAATAAATGGAGAAAAGATTGAAGTTATTAAAGATTTCATATTACTTGATTCCACAATCAACATTAATGGAAGCAGCAGTCAAGACATCAGATGACGTATTGCAGTGGGTAAATCTGCTGCAAAAGTCCTCTTTAAAGTGCTCAAAAGCAAAGATGTCTTCTTGAAGACTAAGGTGTGCCTAACCCAAGACATGGTGTTTTCAATCGCTTCATATTTGTGTGAGACCTGGACAACAAACAAGGAAAATCGAACAAGAGTTGATACTTTTGAGTTGTAGTGTTGGCAAAGGATATTGAATGTACCATGGACTGCCAAAAGAACAACCAAATCTATCTTGGATGAAGTGCTGTCGGAATGCGCCTTGGAAATGAGAATGGCCAGATTTCATCTCACTGACTTTGGTCATATTGTCAGAGGGACCATTTTCTGGAGAAGGATGTCATGCTTGGTAAAGTGGAGAGTCAATGAAAAAGGGGAAGGCCCTCATTGAGGTCAATTGACACAGTGGCTCTCATGATGAGCTTATGTATAACAAGGATCGTGAGGCTGGCACAGGATCAGGCAGTATTCTGTTCTATTGTGCATAAGGTCACTATGAGTTAGAGCTGACTTGACTGCACCTAACAACAACAACAGCAATTGTTAAAATAAGAAGGATAGTGGTTAAGAGCTAGGCTGCTAACCAAAAGATTGGTAGTTCCAACCTGCCAGCCACTCTGCAGGAGAAAATTGTAGCAGTCTGCTTCCGTAAATATTTTCAGCCTTAGAAAACCTATGAAGCAATTCTACTCTGTCCTACAGGGTCACTACCAAAAGACTGGAAAGCAGTGGGTTTGATTTTGGATTGTTAATGTGTCCCAACAGCATTCCCTAAATACAGTCTGATTGTAACAAGACTGGATTATTGCTTTACTCAATTGTCATCTTCAAAGGGAAAGAAGGTGAAACACTGATTTCTGGTGGTAGAGGGAACGCCTTTAACACATTAAAGCCTTTACGTTGATACAGTTTCTTAGAATCCACAGATAATTTTCAGTGCATTATGCATTTGATCCTCATAAGCATCTAGACCTATCACCCCCTTTAAAGATGAGGAAATTGTGGCTTACACAAGTGCGGAGAGTTCCTAATTTAAACTGTCTGCTAATTCAAAACAAGATTAAAAAAAGACCTTTTGAAGTGGGAAACAAGGAAAAAGGAGGGTCAGCTAAAGCATGGGCAGGACTGGAAGGAGGGAAAGACAGAGCAAATATGAATGAGGTTGCCAGAATAAAGATTTCACCAGTTATCTCCAAGATTTGCCCTGCTGTGAAGTTGGTGGAAAATACTTAAAAAAAAAAATTATCTTACTTACAGTGTTACTACTTTCCATCTGATTATCAGGATTTACTAAGAGGAAAGAAAAGATATTACAGCAAATGAGAAATCAAATGTCTATTTTGATGACAAGCCCTAATAAAAGAAATAGAATTATTTGGTCATTTCTTTGACCAACAGTAATTTTTGCCTTTTTGTAGCAATTCAGTTGGGATTTTCCAGTGTAGACAAACATAAAGTTCTCATGATGCTTTAGTAATGTGTGTTAATAATTAGAGCTAATTATTTGCATTGAAGACAAAATTTCCAATTACTTAATGGAAAAGCATGGTAACCATAAAAGCAAAAGATAAACTAAAAATGCAGTAAGGATAAGCAAGAAATTGTGTGGCAAAGAGACAACAAAAGTATGTAAGGCCATTCATTTATTTATCTATTCATTAATACTTTTATTCTTCCAATAAACACTTATAGAATATTTACCAAGGGTTAGGAACTATGATAGAGAGAAAAATAAATAGCACATAGCCACTGCTATTGAAGAGATCAAATCTAGTGAGATGTACACCATTAAGTGAGTAAATGACTGAAAACATAGTAAATACTATAATAACATTCTAAGTGAAGATTTATGTCTGTCCAAGTTAACTCTATTTGATGATTTCAGAAAGGTCTCTTGAAGACAAGAACATGTAGCTGCCTTTGAATGTTTAAAGAGGTGAACATTTGGACTGAATGTGCTTGATAGATGTTTACAGTCAAGAGCAGGAGAAATGTGGAATAGAAGCTTTTTTTCCTTGAGGAAATGTGCACTGTAAGATGTTTGTTGTAGAAGATAAGATCCAAAACCATCAAGGAAAACAATATAGAAACAGTATAGGCAACTGAGTAGATTAGGGCAGAGAAATATTCAGTATCAAGATTCAACACGTCAGTTTGATCTTGAGGCAGGTGCCAACATCATATATCGAAAAAAACCCATTCTCATTGAGATGATTCTGACTCATGCTGGCCATGTACAAGAGAGTAGAACTGCCCTACAGAGTTTCCAGGGTTGTAAATCTTTATGGAAGCAGACTGCCATATCTTTCTCCCTTGGAGTAGTTGATAAGTTCGAACCGTGGACCTTTTGGTTAGCAACCAAGTTGCTCAGTCACTGTGCCACCAGGACTCCTTATCACTCATCTTCAAAAGTTAAAAGTACAGAGCAATTTCCTTGAGTCATGGCATTGAGGAACGGAAAGCTACTAATTTAATGTCTTTTACGTGCCGTAGAGTCAGATCTGATTCATAGTGACCCCTCCTTGGGTTGTCAAGGCAGTATCACTATGGAAGTAATTTAATGTCTTAGAGTTTATTGTAAACTTAAACTAAATGTATTCCTTTATAAGACACTAAGGAGTTTTTGAGATATTTTTGAGATGACACCAAGCTTCTAGAAATGAACCACTGGTGGCACGGTGGTTACGTGAAAATTTGTGATTTAAACCTACCATCCTTTCCGTGGGAGAAAGATGTGGCAGTCTGCTTTCATAAATATTATAGCCTAGGAAATCCTAGGGGGCAGTTCTTCTCTGTCCTATAGCGTTCAAATATGAATCCAAATCAACTTGAAAGCAATAGGGTGGAGGAAAACATCAATGAAATATTCCCTTCTCCCATATTTGGACCTCCTCTTCTCCACTAGTATATATTATTTTTTAAATAAATCAGTTGATTCTTTCATTTTAAAACAGCACAACTATTTTTTTTTTTTTATTTCATTACATCATTGACAGGAATATTATTGAATAAGTCCCTACTGTTATGAATTGAATTTTGTACCCCAAAAATATGTGTCTTAAATCCTAACCCCTATACATGTGGAAAATGAAAGTGACACCATACCTCTTCAATTTGTCATTCCCAGCATAATAGACCATATGATTATCCAATTCAAAATGGCCAATACCATCACCTTTCAGCTCACTAATGTCTAGGATATTAATCTTTATGAATTTATTTCATTTTCAATGACTTCTACTTTTCCCAGATTCATACTTCCTACATCCCATGTTCCAATTATTATGGATATTTGTGGCTGTTTTTTCTCATTTTGAGTCATGACACACCAGCAAATGAAAAGCTTTCCTGAAAGTGTTCCTCTATCCATGTCACTAAAGTAGACTCCACTAGCCACCCCCATTGGGTTTCTGAGTTGGTAAATCTTTACAGAAGTAGATTGCTCAGTCTTCCTTCTGTGGAGTGGTTGGTGGGTTTGAACCCCTAACTTTCTTGCTAGCAGTCAAATGTCTTAGTCACTATACCACCACAGCTCCTTTTTATCTATTTATTTATTTTCTACTTTGAGGAGGCAAATTTTCCCCAGTGATATTTTGAGTCTTTCAACCTGAGGAGCTCATCTTCTGACATTATATCATACAATGTTCCACTGCTGTTCATAAGGTTTTCACTGGTCAATTTTTTTTAGAAGTAGATTGTCAGGTCATCTTGCTAGTCTGTCTTACTTTGGAAAGTCCTCTGAAATTTGTCTACCATGAGTGACCTTGATGGTATTTGAAGTATCAGTGGCAAAGCTATCAGAATCACAGCAATGTGCAAGCCACCACAGTACAACAAACTGATAGATAAGTGATGTGTATATAACTCAAAACTCATTGCCTTCAAGTCATATGTGACTCATAGAGACCCCTCCTTGGGTTTCTGAGGCAGTATCACTATGAAAGTAGATTGCCCAACCTTCCTCTTGAGGTGTGGCTGCCAGGTTTGAACGGCCAGCGTTCTGGTTAGCAGTCAAGCGCCTTAGGCACAGTATTATATTTTTCAATATCTTAGATTTCTATTCTTGCTTTTTCTTTTTCTCTTCACAACCTAGTCACCAAAAGGCACCCCTCCCTTTCTTTTTAGTCTCTTCTTCCTCAGAAGTTGTTTTTCCAAGACTAATGCTTTGAGTCTCATTAACTTTTGATTCCTTCCTATACAGAATGTTTTCTGATCTACAAGTATTCTTTGATTTTAGAATTTTTGAACTTAGGATGTCTGTTTTCTTTTTTGGGGTGGTTCTAGTTCTCTTTTCTATGCAGATTTCTGGGAACCACCTAACTCTCTATAAAGGCTCAAAGCAGTAGCTTTAAAAATAATTTTACTGGAAATAGTGTCCACTTTTCTCTTCACGGTAATTTGAAGTTTGTTTTGCTTTTTCCTTTCTATTTACTCCCTCATTTTTGTTTATACTGAAGGCATGATATTTGAAGGGGATGTGGACAGATTCAAATTCAGACCATTGCTATTTCATCAGCTAGCAACCAATTTAAATTTAAAAGGTTATTATCAAAGTTAATGACTTTACTTTTGGAAACATTGTGACTTAGACTTCCTTTTTGATAATTTGACATCAAAGCCCAGTGAGGTAAATTTTAGTTCATGATAATAATACATCAGGTTTTTTGTTTTTCCTCCAGGATACATGACATTTTTAGTACTTTAAGAAGAAGACATTTATCCAGATCATTCAAAATCATTTTACTTTCATTAAAATGAAAGATTAAAAAGAAATTGATGTGGGAAGACAAGAAGACCATTCTGTTTTTTTATTATTCTAAACCATTATATCGTTGGCATGTAAATAATTTTTTCTGGAAATTGGGCTCTCAGATTAGTTAGTGATAAAGCTCAAGGTACAAACTTTATTTACTGAAACTTTATATTGAACTCAAGTATCTCAAATCATAACGTGTTCCTTTCTACAAAAACTGAGAGAAAATAAAAACCAATGAGCTCAACAATCTTATGTTTCCTTGACAAGTTTCTGTTCAGGTTAATTGAAAGTACCATAGACATTAATAATGGGATAAACTTCCCAAAGATTTCCTCAAAATTTATTTTAAATGTCCTATACTTTTTCAAAAAAATAAACTAGATGTAATATGCTATAAAATAAAAGGCATAAAGTTATTGTTGTTTCATGGGAAAACAAATCACTTATTTTTATCTGTATGTCAGCATGGTCGTACAGTTAATAATGTTATATCGACTCATCCAGATAGTCATATGGTTATAGTGGACTTTGAATGAGTGTATTGGCAAATGTTTTTCTCTATTACTTCCAGCTAAAGACACTACTGTTAGATGCTCATTTCTCACCATAACCTCTCCTCTGTTTCAAGGGCTCTCTCAAGTTATTTTGTTTTGATTTTTATACAGTTTAGGAGCCCTGGTACCATAGTGCTTATGGCATTTGACTGCTAACCAGAAGGCTAGTGGTTCAAATGCACCAGCCACTCTATCAGAAGGAAGATTGGGCAATCCACTTTCATAGAGATACCACCTCGGAAACCCAAGGTGGGGTCGCTGTGAGTCACAATGACCCTACAGCAGTGAGGTTTTTACTTTTTTTTAGAACTTTTTTGTTTTCCTGGTAAGCATGAGGATTGATATAGGATCGAAAATCAAAAAGAGGTATCTGACCTAAAACAAAAATGGCTGAATTAATTCTAAAAGCTCAACGTTAACCTTTTACACAAATTCAGTTGCTTAGGAACTAGCCCTATTACTAAGATTTTGTGATTAGGCTAAGACTGTAACTCTGTAACCAAACTTTATAAAACTCTTTGTGTTAGATCTCCAGATCTAATGCTGTGGGTAAGGCAATGTTTAACAATCTGTTCCAGGCAATAGCTATCATGTCGTCATCATGACATTGTTTTGAGACAGTCGTGAGACAGCTTCCAAAGTTGCAAACATTTGTATTTGTGTTGCTTAGCCAATCAGTGTTTCCAGTTGTGTTAATGTAACCAATAATGTTAAAGGTCATTTTATGCTTTGTCCCACGTTTGATTGACCTCAATCACTGTAACCAATCAGAATGTGTGTTTGTATTTCCTCCTATGGCACTATAATTGTGTGTGATTTACACCTTTCCTAGGAATTCCTGAGCTTGAGACCCTGAGTGTTTTGTACTCCCTCATTTAAATGACATATTGACTTCAAAAAATCTCTTAATTTCCTTTAACAGAATTAAAGAATTTTTTCTCTACAATAGGACACAGTGAACACTTCTATACACACCCACATATCATGGTAGTGGGAAACAAAATTAAATAATAATAATAATTAATTAAAATAGGCTAGGAGATCCAAATGTGACCACATAAATAATCCTTGATTAAATTTAGTTACCTAGTATTTAAATTTAGCAGAGATTATTTTACGTGGAAAGCCTGAAGCATTATCAGTTGACAAGTTCAGTTGTACTTAAGAATGATATGAGTTTTTTTAGACTACAGAAACTACTAAGGAGCTCTGGTAGCATATTGCCTAAGGCACTTGACTGTTATCCAGAAGGCTGGTGGTTCAAATCCACCAGACACTTCTCGGAAGGAAGATGGGGCAATCTACTTCCATAGTGATACCACCTCAGAAACCCAAGGAGGGGTCGCTATGAGTCGGGTCCGACTTGACGGCACATAACAACAACAACAGAAACTACATATTATTTGTGTATGCTTGTTAGTGTATTGGCAAGCCTCCTATAAAAGAACATTTTAATGTTTGCAAGATTTCATGGTACTATTGTTCTAGTCCATTAGTTTTCATGAAATTTTATTTACCTAGAAAAAGTGTATTTTGTTCTGTTTTCCTTATTTTTTCCCCATACCCATTCTAAAAATTAAACAAAAAATTGGAAAAGTGATGCTTTCCTTTGCATGGGTAAAGTGGTTTGGGATCACTAATTTATAGGTGTCTTTGTCCAAGTCCCAGTAGGAAAGAGATGATAAACTCAAATGGATACTTCAGAAGAGTTTAATGAAAGCACTATTTATAAAAGACTTGTTGAAAGTATTGAGGGACCTAACCAGGGATGGTAAAGTACACTGAGGGCATTTTTTTGTGTTTAACCAGCAGCCAGTACCATGACAAAGTTCCAATGGAAGGGGAGGCCACAGTTATTAGAATCCTGGAAAGAGCTGTAGCATAGATGAGAGACCACTAGATAGAAGATGTGGCTTTTAAAAGAGAAATATGGCTACAGCAAGTCATGACTCAGCACAAGGGAAACAAAGAAATAAATACTCCTGTGGTAGCAGGCCGGAAGAGCAGGAGAAAGGGGATAAAAGCTAGGAACCCAGCCAGAGGAACAGTCAGCCCCAGGGACAACTCAGGGACGCCCAAAGCAGCAGGGCAGAAGACCAGGAGAAAGGGGATTAAAAGCCAGGAAGCCAGGCAGAGGTCAGTCAGCCACAGGGACCCAGGTGGGGGTGATACGAGAGGTCTCCAACAGCAAGACAAACTTCTCTGTCAGTTTGTCCTACTGTGGTGACATGTAGACGTGAGTTTTGAGGCTGA
>NW_006921885.1:196167-197519 GCF_000298275.1 Orycteropus afer afer | reverse complement strand
GTGCAGCCAGAATGCTCCTTGGAAGCAAGAATGGCCAGACTTCGTCTCACCTATTTTGGTCATGTTGTAAGAAGGGACCATTACCTGGAGAAGGATGTTATGCTTGGTGAGGTGGAGGGTCGATGAAAGAGGGGGAGGCCTTCAACAAGATGGATCGACATGGTGGCTCTGATGATGGGCTCAAGTATAGCAGGGATTGTGGTGCTGGCGCGGGATCAGGCAGTGTTTTGTTCTTCTGTGAATGAGGTCACTATGAGTTGGAAACGACTCGATGGCACTTAACAACAACAACAATTCTGTGTCAACTTGACTGGGCTTGATTTTGAGTGACTGAGCAGCTGAATTTAGTGATTTCCCGTGATGAGACTGGTAATCAACTTCATGGTAGAATCTACTGGAGCAATTAAGTAACTGCCTTAGGGATGTGGTCTTCTTCCAGGATATAAGAAGACACTTTGAGTAAGTCTCTGTGCTTCTTGGCACACTTGTATCTTGCATGAGGCCGAGTCTTCATTAGGCATCCTGCCATGTTGTCTGCTGATCTTAGGATTGTTCCTAGACTTGAACCATGGCCTGCCATGTTTTCTGCTAATCTTGTGACTATGTCACTTTACTTGTCAACCTTGGCTTTGTCAGTCCAAGCAACCAGCAGATGTCTGAGTTAAGAGAAGCCTCCAACTTCAGTGGGCTGGGAGCAAGAGGCAGAGCTGAAGCCCAAGTTTGAGGGACCTTCACTCAGCCCCTTAGAGCTGGCAGTTTGAACTTGCACTTCTAGCCTCCAAAACTGTAGGAGAATAAATACCTGTTTGTGAAAGCCACCCACTTGTATTTTCTGTTGCAGCAGTACTACTAAACCAAAATAACTCCTAACTCATTTTCCTCTTGGCCTTCCCTTCTCTTACCAGTGTCTTTCCTTGACTAAAGCCAGCCTGAACACAGAGGCAAGGAAGACAACTGATGTTTTCATTATGATGAGCTTTCTTAAGCCCAAATCAGGGCAGAGTTTGGTAGAGAAAGGATCTGGAAATGCAAAATGGAGAATATCCAGTACATTCCATATCCTTGTTTATATCTGTATTTATCCTATCCGTTCTGTTTCCCTAGAGAACCAGGATGATATATACCTCTTTCATCTTTTATTATTTTTAATAAAAATTCTTCTACTCTCTTTTAAATTCACCCCTTTCATTGTGGTTTCTTTGGTTGTTCCCCTCCTCTGGACTGTCCATAACTGTACTATGACTTTTGTGAAGGAATACTAGAACTGTAAAATGGAATACTGATGTTCTCTGCCTTTACCTCCTTCCTTCCAAATCACCCCCCCCCCAAAAAAAAAAAAAAAGGACAAAATG
>NW_006921885.1:193526-196067 GCF_000298275.1 Orycteropus afer afer | reverse complement strand
AAAAAAAAAAAAAAAAACAGGTAGCTGCAGCTGGGTTCTATAAAATTCTGTGAATACTCAGAATGTCTGCAGTGCTTCTAAAGAGCACTCAGGAACCAACCCACTTAGGAACCAACCCTATTACTAAGATTTTGTGGTTAGAATTGATAAGCAAAAATTGTAAAGAAAAGAAACAAAAAAAAGTAATAAAAACAAACCAATTGCCGTTTGTTTTTGTCTCTTCCCGTCAATGAGTGTATCACAACTAGAGACCATCTCCAACTGTTTTCCCATTCTACTCACTTTTTTGTATTCTTGGTAGTTACCCCACATTAGAAATATGATGACAGGTTATCTTTCTGACACAAACATAAAAAGGTAGTAAATCTTCACTGATTGACACACTTGAGAGGCAACACTGAAATACAGGCATTATTAAATGTCACCTAGGAGCTCTGGTGGTGTAGTGCCTAAGGCATTTGACTGCTAACCAGAAGGCTGGCAGTTCAAACCCACCAGCCACTCCTCAGAAGTAAGGTAGGGCAGTCTACTTCTGTAATGATACTGCCTTGGAAACCCATGGAGGGGTCACTGTGAGTCGGATCCAACTCGACAGCAGTGAGTTTTTTATTGTTGTTGTTTAAATTTCACCTGGGCTACCTACTTGAGTCCAAGGGGCTCAGGACTGTTTGAATGACATCCTTCAGTATTAGTAAGCCCATAGTAAACCCATCAGTTTTTTTTTTTTTTTTTTGATTGCTGCATTTTGTATCTAATATTTTGTTTAGATCTTTATTTACAAACAAGATATGGTCAAATCCAGAATTGTTGAGTAATTATCCATGAATTTTATCATATTAAAGGTAGTTAGCAAAGAAATACAATGAAGTATTGTGTTATATGAATTACGAAATGATGTGACCTGGTGAGTTCAAGAATGGTAATACAAATGCCCTTATTTAAATCATAGCAATTGCATTTCAATTTATATTTCTGATGTGGATGAAAAGCCATCACTGATTATCTCCTAGCGTTCCCTGCCTTGTCACTATATTCTCTAGAATTCAAGTTGTTCCACCCCACAATTCTGCCTCTGTTCATGCTCTAACATTTATCATGTCTCCTAGTACAAGGTAATTTAGTAATAATTACATCTCATGAGAGAGAGTGGCACATTTATTGCATAGTTATTATCAAACAATGTTTGACAAAAAAAAAAATACTCTGAATGACTAAGATAAAATAATTCTAATTATAGTGTAGATTAAACATCTGAATTAGACAAGGAGTCTCTTGTCACTAAACTTGAGATCCTTGTCAATGACTCTGATAAATCAAATGGCCATTTGAATAGAAGCTAATTTCATGAGCCAAGTAGATTATTACAAGTTAAAGACAACAGCACTTTGTTGTAATCAATTAGGAAATGAATGGAGTGAAGAGCAAAATCCAAAGGCAGTTTCTAAGCTTAGAAATAGAAATGTAGACCTAGAGTTAGCATCAAGAGCTTAAACTTCTGCTACTGATAATATGGGAAAATATTTTACAGTTTTAGTTTAGTATTGAGTGAATTTGAAAGACAGACTTAACTGACATGTAAAACATGTCACACAACGTTTCTATAGATTACTTGATTTTTAGTGAAAACAATTGTGCAACAGATTATATTTTCCAAAGATACCCAAAACAATCTCTATCATCCTACCTACCCTTCTGTTTACCATACTCCAATCAAAATATGGAGTTTAATTCCCTCCCTTTAAACTAGACTGTTTTAATCACTTGGATCAACTATAGATTAAAGTGGAAATAATGTTTGGAAATACTCCTTGGAGAAGTTTTCAACACACTGTAGTAAGTAATGGTCACTCTAGGTTAGAACAGCCTGAAATTCCAAGATTGTGACCACCAGAATGCCATAGGAAGTAAGGATTCAGTGCTGGTGTGTTTCACAGGAAGAGGAAAAATACAGATCTTGGCTAAGGATGAGTGCAGGCAGTGACAGCTTCTGTTGACAGCTGTAGCTGAGCTCCCAGCTGATAGCCAGCATTAACTGTCTGCCTGGTGATTGCACAATTTTGGACACTCAACTCAGCTGAACTTTTAAATGATTGTAGCCAAACTGATATCTTAGCACAATCGTGTGAGAGATAACAATCCAGAACCACTCAGCTGATCTCAGTTAGCCAAATAATCATGAGAAATAATAATTGTTATTCTTAACCACTAAATTTTGAAGGGGTTAGTTATGCAGCAGTAAGTAACCAAAACCAGTGATCAGAAAACTCTTTTTTCTTATTTTCTCTATTTTTAGTCCAATTTGTGCCATGGTGCTATTTGTGTAATTTTAATGGAACCTAAATTATTTATTTCTGCTTCACTAAGTGGGATTCATATATTGTGATAGATATTAATTTGTGATGAATTTTATATTTAATATTCATGTCTCAGGTATTTTTTTCCCATTATATCACATAATCATATTTTAAGTGTTGTTGTTGTTGTTATGTGCCGTCAAGTCGGACCTGACTCATAGCGACCCCTCCTTGGGTTTCCGAGGCA
>NW_006921885.1:191547-193248 GCF_000298275.1 Orycteropus afer afer | reverse complement strand
TATTTATTTTCAGACAGCTCTTATTGGTCTGGTGATAGGATTTGGAAGAATATTATATGTATTACTATTTTGAAAAATGTTTTTGAGGCTGCTTCTATTTTCTGAATTGCTTTATCTCATGTTAATAGTGGCACAGTTTTTACCAGTTTGTAGTACTGCTGTAGCTTGTATATTGCTATGAAGCTGGAAGCTATGCCACCAGTATTTCAAATTCCAGCAAGATCACCCATAGTGGACAGGGTTCAGCAGAACTTCCAGACTGAGACAGACTGGGAAGAAGGATGGAGCCATCCACTTCTAAAATAAAATAAAAAGGCCAGTGAAACCTTATGAATAGTAGTGAAACACTGTCTGATCTATTACTGGAAAATTTTATGAATAGTACTGAAACACTGTCAGATATAGTGCCAGAAGATGAGCTCCTCAGGTTGGAAGTCACTCAAAATGCAACTGGGGAAGAGCTGCCTCCTCAAAGTAGAGACAACCTTAACGATGTAGATTGAATAAAGCTTTCTTGACCTCCATTTGATGATAGATTATATTTCAAAATGGGAAGAAACAGCTGCAAACATCCACTAATAATAATAACATGGAATGTATGAAGTATAAAGTTACAAAAATTAGAAGTTGTCAAAAATGAAATGGAATGCATAAAGATGGATATCCTAGGCATTAGTGAGTTGAAATGGATGAGTTTTGGTCACTTTGAATCAGACAATCATGTGGTCTACTATGCCAGGAATGATAACTTGTAGAGGAATGGTGTAACATTCATTGTCAAAAATAACATTTCAAAATCTGTCCTAAAATACAATGCTATCAGTGATAGGATAATATCCACATGCTTACAAAGAAGATCAGTTAATATTTCTATTATTCAAATTTACATACAAATCACTAAAGTAAAAAAATGAAGAAATTGAAGATTTTTACCAACTTCTACAGTCTGAAATTGATCAAACATGTAATTGAGATTTATTGATTATTACTGGTGATTGAAATGTGAAATTTGGAAACAAAAACAATCATAGGTAGTAGAGAAAAATATGGCCTTGGTGATAGAAAGAGGCCAGAGATCACATGATAGAATTTTGGAAGGCCAACAACTTGTTCATTTCAACTACCCTTAAAACAAACAAACAAAAAAACACAAATGGCAGCTGCACACGTGGACTTCACCAGATGGAATATACACAAATCTTACCAACTACCTCTGTGGAAAGTGGTGATGAAGAAGCTCAGTATCTTTAGTCAAAACAAGGTCAGGAGCTGACTATGGAGCAGACTGCTCATATGCAATTTCAAGTTGAAGTCGAAGAAAATTAAAACAAGTCCCTGGCAGCCAAAATATGACCTTGATTATATCCCACCTGAATTTAGAGACCATCTAAAGAATAGATTTAACACAGTGAACACCAATAATTGAAAACAAGATAAGTCGTGGGGCAACATAAAGAGTATCATACATGAAGAAAGCAAATTGTTATTAAAAACACAGGAAAAGACTTCCAACAATATGGTGGAATAAGCAGACAAGTTACACAGACCCTCTGCAACAAATAAATGAGAGACCAATTAAAACAGATATAGAAGGTAATCCTGGAACCTTAAGCTTTGAAGGGGAGGATAAAGAAATGGATTAGGTGAGTGGCTAAGTATTACCAGCCAGCAAACAGAAGAGCACCATAACACGCTTACTCA
>NW_006921885.1:164780-191442 GCF_000298275.1 Orycteropus afer afer | reverse complement strand
TCATGCCAACAAATAACCACCAATTAAATATAAATACAATGACATCACAATGTCTCACCGACAGCTGACCATCCCAGTCCACACAAAGAATCAAGATAAAGTAGTACAAATGCCATTTAAGCAACAGAGATGAAGAGTAGATAAGAAAACATGGAGCACCAATATGCTGTCTCCAAAGACTCACATCAGACACAAAGACAAAAATCAAAGTTGTGAAAAAGACATATTAAGCAAATGATAATCTAAAAGGAGCAGGAGTGGCAATATTAATTTCTGATAAAATAGATTTTTAAGACTAAAACTACCATAAGAGAAAAGGAATGACATTATATAATGATTAAAGGATCAGTTGAACAAGAGGACATAACCATAACAAATGGTCACCCATTCAATGAAAGAGTCCCAAAATACACAACTCAGACTTTGACAGAACTGAAAAGACAAATAGATGACTCCACAGTCATAGTTGTTGTTGTGTTGTTTTTAGGTGCTGTTGAGCCATCTCCGACTCATAGCACAGCAGAATGAAACACTGCCCAGTCCTGTGCCGGCCTCACAATCCTTGCTATACCTGAGCCCATCATTGCAGCCACTGTCTATCCATCTTGTGGAGGCCTTCCCCTTCTTGATTGACCCTCCACTTTACCAAGCATGATATCCTTCTCCAGGGAATGATCTCTTCTGAAAACATGACCAAAGCAGGTGAGACGAAGTCTGGCCATTCTCGCTTCCAAGGAGCATTCTGGCTGCACTTCCTCCAGGATAGATTCATTAGTCCTTTCAGAAGTCCACAGTACTCTTAGCATTCTCCTCCAACACCACAACTCAAAAGCACCAACTATTCTTCAGTCTTCCTTATTAATTGTCCAGCTCTCACACCCATAAGAGGTCACTGAAAATACCATGGCTTGGGTTAGGTGCACCTTAGTCTTCAAGAAGACATCTTTGCTCTTCTTCACTTGAAAGAGATCCTTTGCAGCAGATTTGCCAAATGCAATACATCATCTGATGCCTTGACTGCTTCTTTCATTAACGTTGATTGTAGAGCCTAGTAATATGAAATCCTTGACAACTTCAATCTTTCCTCCATTTATAGTGAAGCTGTTTATTGGACAAGATGTGAGGATTTTTGTTTTCTTTATATAGGTGTAATCCATACTGAGGACTGTAGTCTTTCATCTTCATCAATAAGTCCTTCAAGTCTTCCTCACCTTCAGCAAGCAAAGTTGTGTCATCTGCATATTGCAGGTTGTTAATTCACATGATGATGCCATGTTCTTCTTCCTATAATCCAGCTTCTTGGATAATTTGCTCAGCATACAAGTTGAATAAGCATGGTGAAAGGATACAATCTTGATGCACTCCCTTCCTGATTCTGAACCATGCAGTATTCCCTTGTTCTATTTGAGTGACAGCCTTCTGGTCTATGTGAAGGTTCCTCATGAGTACAATGAAGTGTACTGGAATTCCCATTCTTCTCAATGTTATCCACAATTTGTTAGTCAATAAAACATTTGCATAGTTAATAAAATATAAGTAAACATCTTTCTGGTATTCTTTGCTTTCAGCCAAGATCCATCTCACATAGGGCAATGATATCCCTCATTCCACATCCTCTTCTGAATCCTGCTTGCATTTCCAGAATCTCTTTGTCAATATACTGCTGCAACAGTCATAGTAGGAGATTTTAATACACCACTTTCAATGAAAGATAGAACAACTGGAAAGAAACTCAACCAAGACACAAGAGAACTAAACACTATCAACCAACTTGACCTTACAGAGATCTACAGAGCATTTCACCCAACAACACTAAATATATATTCTTTTCCAGTACATATGGAACATTCTGCATGATAGACCATATGTTAGGCTATAAAGCAAGCCTTAATAAATATAAAAACAGTGAAATACTGCAAAACATCTTCTCAGATCACAGTGCTATAAAATTAGAAGTCAACACCAGGAAGATCAAGAGAAAAAGAGCAAACACTTGGAAACTGAACAACACCTTCCTTAAGAATGAATGAGTAATAGAAGATATAAAAACTGAAATTAAAAAAAAAAAAAATCCTTGAATGAGACGAGAATGAAAACACAACACACCAAAATCTTTGGCACACAGCAAAGCAGTTATCAGGGGGCATTTAAAAGCAATAAATCTACACATAAAAAAAGAAAAGAAAAGCATCAAAATTAATACCTTAAGCTAAAAACTCCTAAAATTATAAAAAAAAAAAAAAGAAAAAAATTCACCAGAAGTAATGAAATAATAAAGATTCAAGCAGAAATAAATGAAGCAGAAAATAGAAATAGAAAAAATCAACAAGATGAGAAGTTGGTTCTTTGACAAAAATAATAAAATTGACAAACGACTGTCAAACTTAATAAATGAAAAGAAGGACAAGATGTAAATAACATGAATAAGAAATGAAATGAGGGAAATTACAACAGATCCAATCAAAAGAAAAAGGATAATGTCAAGATACTATGAAGAACTGTACTCTAACAATTTGAAAATGGACACATTTCTAAAAACACACCACTTACCTAAACTAACACAGAATGAAGTAGAAAATTTGAGCAAACCCATAATGAAAGAAGAAATTGAACAGATCAAAAAAAAAAAAAAATTTACCAACAACAACCACAGCAACAAAAAGTCCTGGTGCAGACAGTTTCACTGGAGAATTCTACCAAACATTCAGAGAAGAGCTGACACCAATCTACTCAAAATATTCAAGAACATAGAAAAAGAAAGAATCCTCCCAAATTCATTTAATGAAGCAAGCATAACCCTGATACCAAAACTGGGGAAAGACACCACTAAAAAGAAAAACAATTGACCAATATCCCTCATGAGTATAAACACAAAAATCTTCAACAAATCCTAGCCAATAGACCCCAACACATCAAAAAATAAATAATAATACATCATGATTAAGTGGGATTCATACCAAGTATGCAAGGATGATTCAACACTAGAAAAACAATCAAAATAATCCATCACATAAGTACAATAAAGGTCAAGAACCACATGATCATATCAATCAATGCCAAAATGGTATTTGATAAAATCCAACTCTCAGAAAAATAAGAATAGAAGGGGAAATCAAAACAACAATGAGATACAATATCACCCCAGCACTAATAGCAAAGTTTAACAAGACAGAAATAACAAATGCTGATGAGGATGTGGAGAGACTAGGACTCTCATACATTGCTGGTGGAATTATAAAATGGTTCAACTACTGTGGAAAATGGTAAGCACCTCCTCCAAAAGTTGGAAATATAAATACCATTTGATCCATCATTCCCACTACTGGAAATACATCATAAAAGGTGAGATCTAGGACCCGAATAGATACATGCACACCAATGTTCATCACAGCACTATTTACATTAGCAAAGAGATGGAAACAACCTAAGTGCCCATCAGCAGAGGAATGGATAACCAAACTATGTACATACATACAATGGAATCCCATGCAACATTAAATAATAATGAAGAACCAGTGAATCACCTCATAACATGAATGAACTTGGAGGACACTATGCTGAGTGAATAAGACAATTACAGAAGGACAAATATTGTATGAGTCCATTATTGTAAACAGGCCAGGAAAAGTTTACATAGGGAAGTAAATTTTCTTTTTTGGCTACCAGGGATGAGAGGGGAAGGGAAGGGAGGGAAAATAGATGGATAATTAAGAGACAGGTTTGATATGGGTGAAGGGAAAAGCAATATAACAAAAACATGTGACTACAACATATAACTATGGAAAAGAAGATGTGGAGAGGTGCACAGGAGTATAGATAATAAAGGTAAATTCTATTGCACACACAATGCTGCACTATCAATAACAGCAAACAGTAATAATCTATGGGTGGATACGTAGGTAGACAGGAAAGAAGATCAGGTATGGTTAGGCAAATAAGAATATACCCACAACCATACATAGTTTTAGGAGCTCTGGTAGCATAGTGCCTAAGCCACTTGACTGCTCACCAGAAGGCTGGCAGTTCAAACCCACCAGCCACTCCTCGGAAGGAAGGTTGGGCAATCCTACTTCCATAGTGATACTGCCTCGGAAACCCAAGGAAGGGTCGCTATGAGTCGGGGCCGACTCGACGGCAAACAACAACAACAACAAATACATAGTTTTGGTAGATGATTTTCCTACATTAAATTTTTCAGTAATATATCAGATGGTGTTTCATTACTATTCATAAGGTTTTCACTGGCCAATAGTTTGAGAAGTGGATGGTCCCTTCCAACTTCCCAGTCTGTCTTAGTCTGGAAGGTCTGCTGAAACCTGTCCATCATAGGTGATTCTGCTGGTATTTGAAATACCAGTGGCATAGCCTGCAGCCTCACAGTAACACAAAAGCCACCATAGTACAACAAACTGACAAGTTTTGTACAGAGGGTCAGTACGAGTCAGAATTGACTTGAGTGGACACTTAACAACACAACAACAACAATTCCTACATATGTATTTGTATGTGCTATAAAAATGTCCATATGCAGTTTGAACCTAACAAGAGGCAAAGTTAGGATAACTTCTTGGCCACAAGTGAGCACCTTGGGTTAGTTAGTGATTGGACCTGTGATGTTGGGACAATGGTCATCAGGGGCATCAAGCTCAACTGGCACAACATAGTATACAAAAATACTGCTCTATATTTTACTTGGCTGGGTAGTGACTGAGGTCTTCAAAGTTTTTGATGGCCACCTAAGTGGCAACTATTGGTCTCTCCTTGTCCAGAACAAAGAAGAGTGAATAAAATCAAAGATACATGGAAATAGTTAGTCCAAAGTACTAATTGACCACGAGAACCTCAACCTATATGAACTTGAGACCAAAAGAAGTAGATGGTGCCCTACTACCAATGCTAGCCACTCAGAAAAGCATCAAACTTGTAGATCCTGGATGGAGTGGAAGAAAAATGAGGAACAAAACCCAAAATAATGAAAAATACCAGGCTTACAGCTCTGATAGAGACTGGTGAAACCCCTGAGACGTTGGTCTCAGTCATCCTTCAGGTCTGGAATTGAACTCACGCCCATGGCTTAATTCTTAGCAAAACAATAGATAGACCTAAGAGCTGAACACCTACACCAGGGAGATGAACTCCTTAGAACAATCAATCACAGATCAGAAGGGCAGCATTTGCATAGGGGGAAAAGTAGAGAAGCAGGAATGCATAGGCAAGAAGGACACACAGAAAAGGTAACCACAGGGAAAAAGTGGGAGGAGAGCTGTTACACTGTGGGGAATGTAACCGGTGTCACAAAACAGAATGTGTATGAACTGTGGAAAGTAAAATAAATCTGCTTTGTACAATTTCATTCAAATCACAATAAAAAGTTAAAATTAATTTTATAAGACTATTTTTTGAAAAAGAAGAGGATGGAAAGTATACACAAACTGACTATGCCAGAAAAATTGGTTGGTCTTCAAACATTTCCAAAAATAAAAAAGTAAACACACTGTAATCAAGTTGATTCTGACTCATAGTAACCCTGCAGGACACAGTAGAACTGTCCTATAGGGTTTCCAAGGCTGTAAATCTTTACAGAAGCGGACTATCATCTTTCTCCCACAGTGCCGCTGGTGAGTTTGAACTGCGGACCTAGCATATGATGAAGAGCTGATGATACTGAAAGAAGAAGTCTAAGCTGCACTGAAGGCATTGATGAAAAATGAGGCTAAAATAATTGATGAAATACAAATGGAGATGTTCCATCAACTGGATAATGCTGAAAGTGCTAACTTGTTTATACCAAGAAATTTGGAAGACAACTACATGGACAACTGACAGAAAGAGATCCATACACATGCCATCTCAAACATAGGAGATCCAACAGAATGTGGAAATTATCAAACAATATCATTATTACTTCCGTAGTGATACTGCCTCAGAAATCCAAGGAGGGGTCACTGTGAGTCAGGTCCGACTCAATGGCACATAACAACAACCATTAATATTACACACAAGTAAAATTTTGGTGACGGTAACTCAAAAAATGGTGGTAGCAATACATTGACAGGCAATCTCCAAAAATTCAAATCAGATTCAGAAAGGATATGGAACAAAGGATTCCCTGCTAATATAAAATGGATCTTGGTTTAAAGGAGACAATAACTGGAAAATGTTTACTGTGTTTTATTGACTATGTAAAAACATTTGACTGTGTGGATCATAACAAGTTATGTATAAAATTGTGAAGAATGAGAATTCCAGAACACTTAATTGTGTTCATGAGGAATCTGTCCATAGATAAAGAGACAGTTATTCAAACAGAAACAGAGGATATTGTGTGGTACAAAATCAGGAAAGATATACATCAGGGTTATATAATTTCACCATACTTATTCAATTTGTATGTTGAGCAAATAATCTGAGAAGTTGACTATATGAAGAAGAACACAGCATGAGGTTTGGAGGAAGGCCCATTAACAGCCTGTGATAATGCAGATGACCCATGTGAAAGCACTTACTGATGAAGGAAGATGGAAAATTATGGCCTTCAGTATGGATCAAACCTCAACATAAAGAAAACAAAATTTATCACAACTGGACCACTAATTAACATCAAGATAAAAAGGAGAAAATCATGAGGTTATCAAGGATTTCATTTTGCCTGTATACACAATCAATGTTCATGGAAACAGTAGTCAAGAAATCAAGTGACATATTGCATTGGGAAAATTTGCTGCAAAAGACATATTTTAAGTATTAAAAAGAAAAGACATCAATATCCAAGCTATGGTATTTTCAATAAACTTATATGCATGTAAAAGTTAGACAATGAATAAGGAGGAGCAAAGAAGAATTAATTTGAACTATGGTGTTGGTGAAGAACATTGACTATATCATGAGTGCCAAAAGAACAAATCTGTCTTAGAAGGAGTACAGCCAGAATGCTTTTTAGAAGCAAGGATGACAAGACCTTGCCTCACTTACTTTGAGCTTGTTATCAGGAGGGATCCGTCCCTGGAGAAGGATATTGTGTTTGGTAAAGCAGAGCATCAGTGAAAAAGAGGAAGACCCTCAAGGAGATGGATTGACACAGTGGCTTTGACAATGTGCTGGAAATAGCAGGGATTATTAGCATGGCACAGGGTCAGGCAGAGTTTTATTTTGTTATACACAAGGTCACTATGACTCAGAACCACATCAGTGGTACTAACACCACCACCACCACCAATAGTCAGTTTAAGTAAATCAAAAGGAGATTATACTGGGTGGGCCTTACTTGATCTGTCGGAGAGCTTTTAAAAATGACTTTAGGCCTTCCACAAAGGGAGAGATTCCTTCCTCTTGACAAGTTTCAGCTTCTCCTTGGGATTTCAGCTGCTCTCTACGCTTCCATTTCTGTGTTTGAACTTTAGTATATTCCACAGTTGCATAAAAAAATTCCTTGAAATAAGTTATATTTATGTCTATGTTTATATCTATCTCCTTCTGGGTTTGTTTGTCTAGTTGAACCTTAATCGATACAGAATTTGATACTGGAGACTGTCCCAGAGACAAATAATCCAAAGGAGAAATTCTCTTAATTGGTTCTGGGTTTTCTGAAATTGGTTCTCTCATACAATTAGCTTTAAAGGTAGACAGATATTTGCAGAAAGCAGAGAATACCAGAAAGAAGTTTACCTGTGATTTATTGACTATGCAAAGGCATTTGACTCTGTGGATCACAACAAATTATGGATAACATTTCAAAGAATGGGAATTCCAGAATAATTTATTGTGCTCATTCAGAACCTTCACATAGACTAAGAGGCACTCATTCAAACACAAGGGTATATTGTGTACTTGAAAATCAGGAAAAGTGTGCATAACCATTGTATCTTTCATCATACTTATTAAATCTGTATTCTGAGCAAGTATTCTGAGAAGCTGCACTATATGAAGAAGAACGTGAATCAGGATTGGAGTAAGTTCTATTAGAAATTTGTGATATACAGATGACACAACCTTGCTTGCCAAAAGTGAAATGGACTTGATGCACTTACTGATGAAGATTAAAGACTACAGACTTCAGTATGGATTACACCACAACATAAAGGAAACAAAAAAATTTTCATAACTGGACCAATAAGCAACATGATGATAAGTGGAGAAAAGGTTGAAGTTGTCAAGGGTTTTATTTGGATCCATAGTCAATGCCTATGAAAGCAGTAGTCAAGACATCAAATGATATATTTCATTGGGAAAATCTGCTTCAAAAGACCTCTTGAAAGTGTTAAAAAGCAAAGATGTCACTTTGAAGAGTAAGATGTGACTTCCTCAAGCCATGGTATTTTCAATTTTCTCATAGGCATGTGAAAATTAGACAATGAATAAGGAAGACCTATAAAGAACTGAGGCATTTGAATTATGGTGTTGGCAACTAATACTGAAGATATCATGGACTGCAAGAAGAACAAACAAATTTGTCTTGGAAGAATTACAGCCAGAATGCTCCTTAGAAGTAAGGATGGCAAGACTTCATCTCATGTACTTTGCACATGTTATCAGGGGGAAAGAGTGCCTGGAGAAGGACATCATGCTTGATAAAGTAGAGGTTCAGTCAAAAAGAGGAAGACTCTCAATAAGATAGATTGAAACAGTGACAGCAACCATTGGCTCAAACATAGCAATAACTGTAAGGGTGACACAGCACCAGGCGGTGTTTTCTTCTCTTGTGCATAGAGTCATTTTGAATCAGAACCAACTTGATGCCACCTAACAACATCAACTAATAGCCCTGTTTCCAGTGGTATAGAAGGCACAGGTAGTCCCTAGCAAGAAGTGGTAGAAGAATTACTTAAATTATTGACTTAAGATGGTTTCAGAGAGTACTTGTAGAAGGAGAGGCTCTGGATGATCAAGTATTTTTTACCTTAGAACATCTTGGTCAAAATGAGGAGTGTAATAGGGGTGGTTAGTTGATTTGAACTGTGCTGGAGAAAGCAGAGAAAGGAAAGTATGAACTCAGGACTTTAAATTCTCAGCTAAAGCTATACTTAAATAACCTGAAAGCCTTTATAACTGCCCTGAAGACATAAGTGATTTGCATGAAGCAGTGTCTCAAATGCCCATAACATCTAACTCTGCTACATTACCTTCTTTCTCTCAACTCATACCTATGGATTCATGGAACGTTCTCTATAATCATTTGATTGAGGAAGTAAAAACTAAAATTTCATGTACAGATAACTCTGCATTATGTGGGAGCTCTGGTAGTGTAGTGCCTAAGGCACTTGACTGCTAACCAGAAGGCTGGAGGTTCAAACCCACCAGTCATTCCTTGGAAGGAAGTTTCGGCAATCTACTTCCATAGTGACACTGCCTTTGAAAACCAAGGAGGGGTCACTATGAGTAGGGTCCGACTCAACAGGACATAACAACAAGCACAACTGCATTATGTGGACAAAAAGTAAAGAGCTGTAACACTATACCACCACTCTGGGCTAGCCCTGAATGACAATAATGATAGGAAATTCTTCCAAAGGGCAAAACTTCAAGGAGTGAACCTGGTTTTTCAATTTGTTTGAAAGGAGAGATGACTATAGGCATGAGTCTATATTAATTTATAGGCAATGGCCAAATAGTTTGGTTGGCTGATCAGAGAATTGCAGGAAACACAACTGACTAATTGGTGACAAGGAAGTCTCAAGAAGAAGCTGGTGGATACTTGTGAAACCATTTTACCAGCCACTCTCTTCCTGCCCAATTGCCTTAAGAACGAAGTAATCATGCTGGCAAGGATGAAAGTTTTGTATGGATTCTCAACAGAGACATCCCCTCTCCCACGCTGAGCTGACCCAGCCACTGCTGTGTGCATGTGCTGCAGCAACAGAGACCAATAGTTAGCCTTTTTTATGGAACCATTCCTCAGGGTGATCAGCCAGGTACCTGGTGGATAGTGGGTTATATCAGACTGCTTCTATCATGGAAATGACAATTTATTCTTACTGGAAAGACTCTTACTCCAGATACAGATCTGTTTTCCATGCCTGCAATTCTTTTGCATGTATTATTACCTATGGATTTACAAAATGCTTTATGCATGGTATTCTGCTTCTCTGGTTGTTCCCTGCCTGTTACCTATATAAACTTTCAGTTCTCTTTATATCCATATCCAAAATTCTATTTCTTATATATTATTGCATGATATTTAGAGTACAATTAAAATCTTAGTACTCAAATTATCTAAATCAAATCAAACTGGGCTCTAACTCCCTCCCATGAATAATGACTGAGTCAAGTCTCTGTTTGGGTTCTTTCCCTAGTACCGTATGATCCAAGAAACAGGGACCTATACAATACATAAAGGAGATAAATGTTGAAGAGAAAAGGTTGAAGTTGTCATAGGTTTTACTTGGATCCCCAATAATGCCCATGAAAGCAGCAGTCAAGAAATCAAATGATATATTTCATTGGGAAAATCTACTTCAAAAGACCTCTTTAAATGTTAAAAAGCAAAGATGTCACTTTAAAGAATAAGGCGTGACTTCCTCTAACATATTTAGTTCATTGGGAAAGGGCTTTTGATCTTTCTATCCAATTGTTTTCATATTTTCTTGTTCATTACTAATATGTAATACCACCCTTAGGTACTTTTAAGGGTTTTGCTTTTGGAAAAAAAAAATCATGAAAGAATCTATGGGCACCCCTGTTTTTCAAGATCTGGCACTGAGAATAAGCAGAACACAATCTATATCTTTAAATACCTCTTCTTATGTTTCATACTACTGATCCCTGAGAAAAACACATCTCTTCATCTCTTACATACATCCTTGAAAAAAAGAGATGACTTCAAATCCTATACTGCTTCACTAGGCAAAATCATTAAGAGGCAGAATTGCTTAAGTAAAAGAAAAGAGAACTCAAAACCTAATCAAATCCTCTTTCTCAAGAACCCTAAATATAACTGATTTCACACACACACACACACACGTGCACACACACACACACGGGGGAAAAAAAAAAAAACTTTGGGAAAGGCAGAACCTGCATAAGGTGGAAATTAGTCAGAGAAGGAATACTCAAATATTTTCCACTAAATTAAGTGATAGAAAGGTGGTAAGACTGTACGCTGTCAAACGTGGAAAACTTGTGAGACACAGAAACACAACACAGTCCCATCAAGGTCCAGCTCTCACAAGTTTCAGTGAATAAATGTATTTTTTTTTTTTTTTGCTATCCTTCTTGCTCTAATTTGTGGTTCCAGAGGTAATTATTTAAAAAGAATAAAAATACAAATATAAGATTATGTATGAATGTGGATATTTACTGGACATTATAACGGAAATTACAGCAAATTACAATTTTTAACAGTTGGCAAATAGTATAGACATCACAAGATATAAAATTGAAAATATATTTTTAAGTTCCTTATTTAACTACCCAACACACTTCTATAATACTTTTGATCTTATACTTTTCACTATTTAGTTTTGATCCCTTCTTCATCTGATTGTTGTTGTTGTTTATGTGCCACGAGTCAGACCTGACCCATAGGGACCCCTCCTTGGGTTTCCGAGGCAGTATCACTATGGAAGTAGATTGCCCCGTCTTCCTTCTGAGGAGTGGCTGATGTGTTTGAACTGCCAGCCTTCTGGTTAGCACTCAAGTGCCTTACGCACTATGCTATCAGAGCTCCTATCAGCTTCATCTGATAGTAGTTTTTAAATATTATAGAGAAAATATTAACACATATCCATATTTCTTTAACAGTGTTAAGCAATTTTAAATATTATTATTGTGATTTACATTTATTTCTTCTAGCCTTAAAAATTACCATTGTTGTTGTTGTTATGTGCCGTCGAGTCAGCCCTGACTCATAGCGACCCCGCCTTGGGTTTCTGAGGCAGTATCACTACGGAAGTAGGATTGCCCAACCTTCCTTCCAAGGAGTGGCTGGTGGGTTTGAATCGCCAGCCTTCTGGTTAGCAGTCAAGTGCCTTAGCTACTATGCTACCAGAGTTTGTTATAACATATGGGTTAAAGTCTATCAATTTCTTTTATATGCAAGTTATAAGATTTTAGAAAATATTAAATTTTCTAGTACAATGACTAATCTTAGATAAATTTTGAATCAACAATATTCATTAACCCTTTTTTACTTCTGTCTTTCTCTCTAGAGTGTGATATTATGAGACTTATAGTATGGGAGATCTGGTAGCATAGTACTTAAGGCATTTGACTGGTAACCAGGAGGCTGGTGGTTCAAACCCACCAGCCATTCCTCAGAAGGAAGGTTGGGCAATCTACTTCTGTAGTGATACTGCCTCAGAAACCCAAGGATGAGTTGCTAAGAGTCTAATCTGACTCGACAGTAGTGAGTTTAGTTTTTATTATGGTATGAAAAACAAACTACCTTTCATCAAGCAATGCTGTATAAGGTTATTGCTCTTCATAACAAGCCACTACAAAAGTTTTTAAAGCTAAAATAAATCAAATAATTAATTACAATGAACTTACTGTCAACTTTTGTATTCTTTCTTGTCTGAATAAATTGTGTTTTCCTTTACTATTTATTTTATCTTCCTTCATTTTCTGTTATCTTTTTTGGGGTATGTGTTACTATTTTTTAAAATCTTCTCTATTTCTTCTGTTATCATTTTATCACCTAAATTTAACTGCCAATTGTGATTTTTCTTCATTATTTTTTCCATCAAAATTTTAATTTTCTGTTTATTTAGTTTCTTATCATAAAAGAGTTTGGGGTATTTTAATTTTCTGCTAGTCTTTTTTTTCAGTTGTCTTTTTTTGGTGTCTACTAAGATACTTCCTTTCATAATATATAATTTTTTTTTATAATGAAATATTCTGGAAGGGCTCCATATTAAGTATTTTGGATGTTGTTAAGACCTTAGTTACATTGCAAATTATTATTTTCCAGAGTTTTCTTTTCTATAAAAATCAAACTCACTGCTGTTGAGTCAGATCTGACTCATAGCAACACCTCACTGGGTTTCTGAGGCAGTATCACTATAGAAGTAGATTATCCAATCTTCCTTCCTAGGAGTAGCTGGTGGGTTTACTGCCAGTCTTCTGGTTAGCAGTCAAATGCCTTACACACTATGCCACCAGAGCTCTGGTTCAGAATTAGACATGGCCAAAATGAAGTTGGGTAAAATTAAGAGGCAGAAATGAAGCATCACCCATAATGCTTTTGAATGTTCAGAGACAGAGAGAGAAAGATATGGAGGCTTCACATGAGGTCTCGGTTCTTATTCCATATCTTCTGCAGATGCCTAGCTTTCTTTCCCATACCTGAATTAGTACTCCCACTTACTAATTCTCTGATAAAGAGCCTTGGTGGTATAATTCATTAAGTGGTCAGCTTCTAATGGAAAGTTTGGGGATTCCAACCTACCCAGAGGATGAATACCAGAAAGACATGGTGATCTTTTTTTGTATAGCTTACAGCCAAGAAAACCCTATGGGGCACTTCTACTTACTCTGCCATATGGTGTTGCTATGAGTGAAAATCTGTTCAACAACAATCCTCCCTTTACAGAGACCAGTCACCACCACAGCTTTCATCACTTTTGGAGGAGCAGATACAGTGTCAGTTTTGAAACGGCTGCTACAGTTATCAGTTCCTTCTAATTTTTAACATTAGGTAATTTTTCTTTCATTCTTGTGAGTCCAGAAATTCATTTAATTATTTTAAATGTTTCTATGGTGTTGTAAGGAAGGATTTCCAAGATAAATTGGCTGCCATTTTTTCAGAACTATGAGTCAGTAGGATCCAGTTTAAGTATTCCTGCCTATATATTAATTAAGAGCTCTGGTAGCATAGTGCCTAAGGCACTTGACTGCTCACCAGAAGGCTAGTGGTTCAAACCAACCAGCCACTCCTTGGAAGGAAGGTTAGGCAATCTACTTCTGTGGTGATACTGCCTCAGAAACCCAAGGAGGGGTTGCTATGAGTTGGGTCCAACTCGATGCGCATAACAACAACAACAATATATTGATTGGCTGGATATTTATAGCACTGTGTTTGGTGATTTTCTAGAATGACCACTGGGAAATTAATGTTTCTGCAGTACTACATATAGAAGGAAGACTGGGCTATCTACTTCTGTAGAGATACCACCTTGGAAACTCAAGGAGGAGTCGCTATGAGTCAAAATTGACTCCATGGCAGTGAGTTTGGTTTGCTTTTTAGTACTATGCTCACAAAAGATTAGCAATAAATGCATATTGGAAAGTGGTGTTGAAGATCAATACGAGCAATAAAGTAAATGCTACAGGTCAGGGTTAACTACATTTTGGTGTATTTAAGCTTGTTGGAGTTATTAGTGAATGTATACCAGACTGAATTGCCCTGCGAATTCCACACTGAGAAGGTGAAGAGAATTATGATCTGGGATTGATGGTTCAAATGAGCCAAATCAGTTATTTTTCATGCTATAAGTAATTTCTTTTGAGCTGTAGAGAATTGCTGCCAAGTTTCATATAAAACAGAATGACTGAAAATCCATGATTTCCCTTGTGTGTTAGGGATGTTTCAGCAAAGGGAGTTTGGCTCCAGATCACTGCAGAAGAGATCAGCTGTATAAATACTATCATTGGAATATTCCTGGGACTAAGAACCAAGATTCTCCAGAACATCTCCTCTCACGTTACAATAAAAAACAGCAAATATAATTTGGTTTTGAGCTCCCAAATGTGTTTTGTAATGAGAAAACAAATTGGCCAAATTCAGTCAACACAATACAAATGTTTGCTTACTGTAATTTTGTAATTGATTTTTTTTTTTTAAGATGGGGATATATACCTTCTTTTCAGACATTAATTTATAAGGAAATACAAATAAAATTTAATACAACCAAATTTGAGTTAATCATATATTAATCACATATTTTAAAAAATATCTTTATGGTTTGAGGAATATTTAGGGGATGTTTTACTTCAATTTCTTTATCCACAATATTGATAAAAGAATATGTAATTTTTTTCATCACAGGAATTAAGTTGAAGAATAAATCTAACAAAAAATATTTTGATAAAATATGAGTGTTATGTATTACTAGAATACTTTATTCAGGTCACTCAAAATGAATAGTTTTCAAATTCAAATATTTCAATTTTTAATAAAATGTAAATGTGCTTATAAGTAAAACTTAAAAGATCAACAACACTTTAAAAAATTAGCCAATATGTTGCTAGGTGCCATTGAGTCAACTCTGACTCATAGCAACACTATGTAAAACAGAATGAAACACTCTGCCCGGTCCTGCACCAGCCTCACAGTCTTTGTTATACCTGAGCCATCATTGTAGCTACTGTGACAATCCATCTCATTGAAGGTCTTCCCCACTTTCATTGATCCTCCACTGTACCAAGCATGATATCCTTTTCCAGGGAATGGCCCATTCTGACAACATGACCAAAATAGATGAGATGAATCTGGTCATTCTTGCTTCCAAGGAGCACTCTGGCTGAACTTCTCCCAGGACAGATTTGTTTGTTCTTTTGGCAGTCCATGGTACTTTCAGTATTGTTTGCCAACACCACAGTTCAAAAGCATTGACTCTTCTTTGGCCTTCCTTATTCATTGCCCAGCTCTCACATGCATATGAGGTGATTGAAAATACCATGGCTTGGGTTGGGTGCACCTTAGTCTTCAAAGACATAGAGTTGGAAAGCCAAAATGAAAGAACACACTTGGCATTTCTCCAACTGAAAGAGCTGAAGAAAAAATTTAAGTCTTGAGTTGCAATATTGAAAGATTCAATGGGCAATGCATATTAAACGATGCAGAAAACATCAAAAGAAGATGGAAGGAATACAGAGTTTCCAAAGAAAGATGAGCCTGCAGAATGTTCAAATTATTGAACAATATCATTAATATTGCATAGAAGTAAAATCTTGCTGAAGATAATTAAAAAATGGTTGCAGCAGTATATTGACAGAGTACTTCCAGAAATGCAAACTGGGTTCAGAAGAGGATGTGGGATGAAAGATATTGCTGATGTCAGATGGATCTTGCCTCAAAGCAAAGAATACCGGAAAGATGTTTGCTTGTGTTTTATTGACTATGCAAAAGCATTTGATCATGTGGGTCATAACAAATTATGAATAACATTCAGAAGAATGGAAATTCCAGAACACTTCTTTGTACTCATGAGAAACCAGACAGGAGGCTGTTGTTCGAACAGAACAAGGGGACACTGCATGGTTTAAAATCAAGAAAGGAGTGCATCAGTGTTGTACCCTTTCACCATACTTGTTCAGTCTGTATGCTGAGCAGATAATCTGAGAAACTGGACTATATGAAGAAGAAAGTGGCATAAGTATTGGAGGAAGATTCATTAAAAACCTGCAATACACTGATGACACAACTTTGCTTGCTGAAAGTGATGATGACTTGAAGCACTTGTTGATGAAGATTGAATACTACCGTCTGCAGTATGGATTACACTTCAACATAAAGAAAACAAAATCCTCACAATTGGACAAATAAACAGCATTGTGATAAATGGAGAAAAGATTGAAGTTGTCAAAGACTTAATATTGCTTGGTTCTACAACCAACACCAGTGGAAGTAGCAATCAAGATATCAGATGACATATAGCATTGGGCAAATCTGCTGCAAAAGACCTGTTTCAAGTGCTGAAGAGCAGATCTCCTTGACGACTAAGGAATGACTGATACAAACAATGGTATTTTCAATCACCTCATATGAATGTGAGAGCTGGACAACGAGTAAGGAAGACTGAAGGGTCAATGCTTTTGAGTTGTGTTTTTGGTGAAGAATGTTGAAAGTACCATGGTCTGCTAAAATAACTAAAAAATCTGTTCTGGAAAAAGTATAGCCATATAGTCCTTGGAAGTGAGAATGGCCAGACTCCGTCTCACAAACACTGGTCATGTTGTCAGAAGGGACCATTCCCTGGAGAAGGATACCATGCTGGTAAATTGGAGGGTCAATGAAAAAGGAGAAGGCCCTCCTCAGGATGGATTGGCACAGTGGCTACAACGATGGGCTCAGGTATAGCAAAGATCATGGGGCTGACAAAGGACCAGGCAGTGTTTCATTCTGCTGTACATAATGTAGCTTTGAGTTGGAGACAACTTGACAGCACCTAACAACAACAATAGTTTTCAAAGAGATATCTTTGCTACCCAGTACTTTAAAGAACTCTTTTGCAGCAAATTTTCTCAGTGTAATATGTTGTCTGATGTCTTGACTGCTGCTTCCATTGGTGTTGATTGTGGAACCACGTAATATGAAATCTTTGACAACTTCAGTCTTTTCTCCATTTGTCATGATGCTGCTAATTCGTCCAGTTGTGAGGATTTCTGTTTTCTTTATGTTGAGATATAATCCATAAAGCAGACTGTAGTCTTTAATCTTCATCAGTAAGTGCTTCAAGTCATCCTCACTTCCAGCAAGCAAAGTTATGTCCGTGCATATCACAGGTTGTTAATGAGTCTTCCTCCAATCCTGATGTCACACTCTTCTTCATGTAGTCCAGTTTCTCACATTATTTCCTTAGCATACAGATTGAATAAGTGTGATGAAAGGATACAACCTTGAGGCACTCCTTTCCTGATTTCAAACAATACATTATTCCCTTGTTATATTTGAATGACAGCCTCCTGGTCTATATACAGGTTCCTCATGAGCACAATTAATATTCTGGAATTCCCAGTCTTCTCAATGCTATTCATACTTTTTTTTTTTTTTTTTTTATGATCCACACAATTGGATGCATTTGCATAGTCAATAAAACACAAGTACACAGCTCTCTGGTATTCTTTGTTTTCAATCAAGACCCATCTAACATCAGCAATGATAACCCTCTTTCCATATCCTCATCTGAATCTAGCTTGCATTTTTGGAAGTTCTCTGTCAATATACTTCTGCAACTGTTTTTGATTTATCTTCAGCAGAATTTTACTTGTGTGTGATTTTATTGCTATAGGTAGATAATTTGAACATTCTGTGGGACCACCTTTCTTTGGAATGAGTACAAATATGGATCTCTTCCAGTCAGTTGAGCAGGTAGCTGTCTTCCAAATTTCTTGGCAGAGACCAGTGTGTTCCTCCAGGGTGGTATCTATTTGTTCAAATATCTCAATGGGTATTCCATCAATTCTTGGAGCCTTGTTTTTTTTTTTTTTTTTTTGCCGTTTCCTTCAGTGCACCTTTGACTTCTTCCTTTAATACCATTGGTTCATGATCATATTACACCTCCTGAAATGGATGAAAATCAATCAATTGTTTTTGGTGCAGTGATGGTGTGTATTCCATATTCCTTCCATCTTCTTTTGATGGGTAGCAGTGAAACACTGTCTGATATATTACTGGAAAACTTTATGAATAGCCCTGAAACATTGTCCAATATAGTGCTGGAAGATGAGTCCCTCATGTCAGAGGGCACTCAAGATATGGCTAGGGAAGAGCTGCCTCCTCAGAGTAGAGCCAACCTTAATGATGTAGATATAGTAAATTTTTGGGGACCTCCATTTGCTGATGTGGCATGATTCAACATGAGAAGAAACAGCTGCAAATGTCCATTAATTATTGGAACATGGAATGTACAAAATATGAATCTAGGAACTTTAGAAGTTGTCAAAAATGAAATGGAATGCATAAAGATCATTATCCTAGGCATTAGTGAGCCGAAATAGACTGATTTTGACAATTTTGAATCAGACAACCACATGATCTACTATGCTTGGAATGACAAATTAAAGAGGAATGGTGTGGCATTCATTGTCAAAAAGAATGTTTCAAGATCTATCCTGAAGTACAATGCTGTCAGGGATAGAATAACATCCATATGCCTACAAGGAAGACCAGTTAATACTATGGTTATTCATTTTACACACAAACCACCAAAGCCAAAGATGAGGAAATTGAAGATTTTTACCAACTTCTGCAGTCTGAAACTGAAAAACATGTAATCAGGATGTGTTGATTATCACTAGTGATTGGACTGCAAAAGTTGGAAACAAAGAAGAAACAACAGTAGTTGGAAAATATGGCCTCAGTGATAGAAATAATGGTGAAGATCACATGATAGAATTTTGCAAGAACAATGACTTATTCATTGCAAATACCTTTTTTTCAACAACATAAATGGCAGTTATACACGTGGACTTCACCAGATGAAGTACACAGGAATCAGATCGACTACATCTGTGGAAATAGGTGATGGACGGAGAAGCTCAGTAACTTCAGCAGCTGAAACAAGGGTAGGAGTTGATTGTGGAACAGACCATCAACTGTTCATATGCAACTTCAAGTTGAAGCTGAAGACAATTGTAACTAGTCCATTAGAGCCAAAATATGAACTTGATTATATACCACCTGAATTTAAAAACGATTAAAGAATATATTTGATGCATTGAACACCAAAGACCAAAAGACAAAGGAATTGTGGGATGACATCATGAAGATCATCTATGAAGAAAGCAAAAAAGTCATTAAAAAGACAGGAAAGGAAGAAAAGACTAAAATGGTGTCTGAAGAGACTCTGAAACTTGCCCTTGAACCAAGAGTAGCTAAAGAAAATGGAAGAAATGACAAGATACAAAAGCGGAACATAAGATTTCAAGGAGCAGCTTGAGAAGACAAAGTTAATTATTATAAGGAAATATACAAAGACCTGGAGTTAGAAAACCGAAAGGGAAGAACACAGTTGGCATTTTTCATGCTGAAAGAACTGAAGAAAAAAAATCAAGCTTCCAGTTGCAATATTTAAATATGTGTATACATACACATATAAACAAACAAAACACACATAAATATAAGAAAGAGCAATAAAAATGAAAATAAAAAACCTGCATTGTTAAGGTCATGGTAATTCACATTAAAATCTAAATGTGATACCATTTCTTACTTTCTAGTATGAGTAGATTTAAAAAGTATTGATGGCACCAAAAGTTGGAGAGAAATAACTGGAACCCTCATATATTTTTGGTATAAAATGATGCAACTGCTTTGGAGAACAGTTTGCAATTTCTTATAAAGCTAAGTAGAAATATACTCCTTGATATTGCAATTTCACTCTTAAGTAATTACCCTAATGAAATAAAAATATATATCTACAAAAAGAATTTTACAAGAATGTTCACAGCAGGTTTAATCATAATAATCAAAAATTAGAAACAGAATAAATGTTCTTCAACAAGTGAACAGAAAAAGAAACTGTTTATCCAATGGAATGCTACCCAGCAACAAATAAATAAATAAATAACTTCTGGTAAACTCAGCAACATGCAGCCATGCATCTTATAGTTATTAAACTGAGCAATAGAAGCTGGATATAAAAAACTACATACTATGCAATCCCATTTATATTAGGTTCTGCCATTTGCCAACAAGTCAATTATGACTCACAGTGACCCTGTAGAACAGAATGGAACTGCCTCATAGGGTTTCTGAGGCTGTACTTTTTATGAAAGAAGACTGCCACTTCTTTTTCTTGCAGAGCAATTGGTGGGTGAACTGGCAACCACAACCTTTGCATTAGCAGCCAAACACTAACAGACTGCACTACAAGGAATCCTTGTATGAGATTCTAGAAGAGGCAAAATTGACCTAAGGTGATAGCAGTCATGAGCTACCTTTGAAAGAGAAAGATTGCATGGAAAGTGGTAGGAGTAAACTTTTTGGGTGACAGAAATGTTCTGAATCTTCCTTAAGTGGTGGTTACATGGGTGTATATGACTATCAAAACAGCCAAATAAACAGTTAAGAAACATGCATTCCATTGTATATAAACTATATTATGCTGTTGTTATGTGTTGTGGAGTCGATTCCAATTCATAGTGATTCTGTACAACAGAATAAAACACTACCTGATTATGACTTCATGCTATTGTTGCAGCCATTGTGTTAATCCACCTCACTGAGGGTCTTCTTTTTTGCTAATCCTCTATTTTTCCAAGCATGATATCCTTCTCCAGGGGCTGGTCCATCCTAACAGCATGTTCAAAGTTTCACCATCCTTGCTGCTAAGGAAGATTCTGACTGTATTTCTTCCAAGACAGATTGTTTGTTGTTCTAGCATCCATGATATACTCAATATACTTCACCAACAGCATAATTCAAATGCATCAATTCTTCAGTCTTTCTTTTTGTTTTCCAGCTTTTGCATGATATGGGGCAATTGAACATACCAAGCACTTAACCACTGTGCCACCAAGGCTCCCTTTATAAATCCTGTTGTTGTTTTTAGGTGCTTCTGAGTCAGCTTCCTCTCATAGTGACCCTATGTACAACAGAACAAAACTCTGTCTGGTCCTGCACCACCCTCACAATCCTTGCTATATGTTCTGGTTGCCTAGTGTCGCTCTGACAAGAATATACCACAAATGGGATGGTTGAACAAACAGGAATTTATTCTCTTAAAGTTTGGGGCTTTAAGTCCAATTTCAAAGTGCCAGGCTCTAAGGACTGTGTGAAAGCCCCTTGACCTTGGGCTTCAGCTCTGCCTCTTGCTCCTGGATCACTGAAGCTAGAAGTATCTCTTCACTCAGGCAGCCACTGGCTGCTGAGGCTGACAAACCAAGATTGATAAATAAAAAGGCACAGTCCTGATATTACCAAACCACATGGCAGGCTATTAATTCAAGTCCATTGAAAGTCCCAGGGTTGGCGGAGCATGGCAGGCTGCTGAACAATGACACAGCTACATGCAGGGTTCAAGTGTGCCATAAGCTAGAGACCATTCACCAAGCTTTCTCTTTATATACAGGAAGCAGACCACATCCCTACTCAGCTGCTGACAGTAGAGTCCACCACGGAGTTGATTACCAGTCTCATCATGGGAATACTACATCCAGCTGCCCAGCCACTCAACCAGGCCCAGCCAACTTGACATACAAACATAACTACTACACTATACTTGAGACCAATGTTGCAGCTACTGTGTCAATCCATCTTGTTGAAGCTCTACTCATTTTTCACTGACCTTCTACTTTACCAAGTATGATCTCCTTCTCTAGGGAATGGTCCCTTCTGACAACATGATTAAAGTGAGACAAAGTCTGGTCATTTTCCCTTAAAGAAGCATTCTGGCTACACTTACCAAGACAGACTTGTTCCTTCTTCTGATAGCCCATGGTAATTTTAGTAGTCTTTCTCAACACCATAACTCAAAGATGTCAACTCTTTGGTCTTCCTTATTCATTGCCAAGCTTTCACATGCATGTGAGACAATTGAAATGCTTTGGGTTAGGCTTACCTTAGTCTTCAAAGTGACATCCTTGCTTCTTAACACTTTAAAGAGATCTTTTGCAGTAGATTTGGATTTCCAAGGCAGTAGATCTTTATGGAAATAGATTGCTCAGTCTTCCTTCTGCAGAGTGGCTGGTGGGATTAAACCACCAACCTCTGACTAGCAGTCAAATGCCTTCGGCACTATGTCACCAGAGCTCTTTCTTCTTCTTCTTCTTCTTCTTCTTTTTTTTTTTTTTTTTTTTTTTTTTTTTTTTTTGGTTTTATAAATCTTATTCTTGGGTTTTGTGAAGAATAGCTTGAAAGGGATGTGGTGGAGTTAAAATGTGATTCAAGTGACAAATGATAAGAATCTAAACAATGTCATGAAAACTATGTAGGAGGAAGAAAATTTGCAGTGTTCTAGGAGATTGAATCACCAGGATTTTCCAACTGATTGAATATGAAGGATGAAGGATACGAAGGAATCCTAGATGATTCCTGGAGACTGAATGAATAAAATGCAAAAGCAGATTTGGTGTGTAGATATGAGGGTAGAAAGCAGAGTAACAATTAATTTAGTTTTGAACATGTTGCATTATAGATCCTGTTACCATAGACTTTCAGTTCCATAACATTGTTAGAAATTGATGACAAGAATTTAGGAAAGAAGATTGTACTCTACTGAAGTTCCTGCTATCAACATAAGATTGTTTCTGGAAAAGGTGGCCTGATTTAGAAAGGATGACAATCAATTCATGAGTGGTGGTTCCAAACAGAGAGAGGATCAGACTGAGTCCAATAAATTATGCTAATGATCTCACCAAGTTTATTGTAGTTACAGTCATTTCTAGTTGAAAATTCAAATGTAGAGGACTAACAAAATTTCTACAAGGAAATGAAACTGCAGCAAATGAAACTGCAGTTCACACAAATAATAATCCTGGTTAATACTTATTCTCAACGCAAGAGGAAAAAAAAAAAATGAATGACGATGTGGTGCTTAAGTTTGTGTGTCAGCTGGGCTGGGCCTGGCTGAGTGGCTGGGCAGCTGAATGTTGTTATTCTCCATAGTGAGTTGGTAATTAACTCCATGGTGGAATCTACTGGAGCAGTGAATAGCTGCTTAGGGTGTGTAGTCTGCTTCCCGTATATAAGAAACAGCTTTGGGAATGGTATCTAACTTATGGCACACTTGAACCCTGCATGCAGCTGTGTTCAGCAGCCTGTTCATGCAGTTGTTCAGCAGCCTGCCAAGTTCTGCCAACCTTGGGACTTTTAATGGATTTGAACTAATGACCTCCCGTGTGGTTTGGTAACATCATGACTGTGCCTTTTTACTTGTCAACTTTGGGCTTGTCAGTCTCAGCAGCCAGCAGCTGTCTGAGTGAAGAAAAGCTTCTAGGTCCAGTGGGCCAGGAGCAGGAGGCAGAGCTGAAGCCCAAGATTGAGGGGCTTTCACCCAGCCCCTAGAGACTGGTACTTTGAAGTCAGACTTAGAGCCTCTAAACTGTAAGAGAATAAACTCGTGTTTGTTAATGCTATCCCATTTGTGGTATATTCTCATCAATGCAGCATGAGGTAACCAAAAGAGACAATATCTAAAAGACCTAAAGGTAACTCCCCTCACTGCCCCAAAGGGGCTGATAAAAGATTAAGACTGTGTAATAGGAAATGTTAAAGGAAATTCAGCAAGTAATATCTCAAAAAGTGGGATAACAAGCGGTTGTGATCTACACACACTGTTGTGGTGGGTTACTTTGTGCTGCTCTAACAGAAAATACCACAAATGGGTTGGTTTTAATAAAAAGGAGTTTATTCTCTTATGATTTTGTAGGCTAGAAATCCGAGTTCAAAGTGCCAGGCTTTCAGAGCGGAGTGAAAGCCCCTTGACCTTGGGCTTCAGCTCTGCCTCTTGCTCCTGGCCCACTGGAGCTGGAGGCTTTCTTTAGTCAGGCAGCTGCTGGCTGTGGAGGCTGACAAACCCAAGGCTGACAAGTGAAAAGGCACAGTCCCAAGATTACCAAACCACACGGCAGGCCATTGATTCAAGTCCATTAAGAGTCCCAAGATCGCCAGACAACATGATAGGCTGCTGAACAATGACTTGTCTACATGCAGGATTCATTATTGCCAAAAGCTACAGAGCGTTCCTGAATCTTCTCCTTCTATACTGGGAGCAAACCACATTCCTAAGGAAGCTATCAGCTGCTCACAGTAGATTCCATCATGGAGTTGGCCCAGCCACTCAAAACCAGGCCTAGCCAAGTTGACACATAAACTTAACTACCACACACACACACACACACACACACACATACACACAACCTTCTGTGGCAAGACAGAGACATCTGAATTCAAAAGTATGGAATTAATATAAGAATAAACTGTAATCTATTTTTAGTTATGACTTTGAGCCCTGAGCTTGAAACCTCACATATACTGCCAAGTTTTTGTTTGTTTTTTTAAACAGTCTTCATTGACTTTTCCTTATTGTCCTGGGAATTTCCCAGAGGGGATTTAAAATTTCCTTTTGGACAGATTTGGAGAAACCAAAGAATCTGTGAGGAGGTGCTGTTACTGGTATGAGCTTTATTAAGATTAAGAGGGGAAAAAATATATTAAGAGAAAGAGTTTACAAAGTAATGTTGTTGTTAAGCGCCGAAGAGTCAGACCTTACTCATAGCGACCCCTCCTTGGGTTTCTGAGGCAGTATCACTACGGAAGTAGATTGCCCCATCTTCCTTCCAAGGAATGGCTGGTGGGTTTGAACCGCCAACCTTCTGGTTATCAGTCAGATGCCTTAGGCACTATGCTACCAGAGCTCCCTTACAAAGTAATAGATAAAAGAAAAAGACACAGGCTTACACAACTTGCTAGCAGCTTCTAATCCAGCAGGTGACTAGGCTGGAAGGGATCTGAGAATATATGCAAAAACTCGCCCATCTTTTGGGAATATTTATATCTGAGTCTGGGGGATTGGGGACAGGCTCTATGTGACCAGGACTGAAAGGTTATGTCATTGGTTTTCATACTCAGTGGTGCTGGGCCACTAGGGAGGGGATCCTGTGCAGTGCTTTCCAACCACCTGTGTTTGCTCTGACAAAGCACTGGCAGTTAGGGCACATAATTGCCCGGTGCTAGCCTAAGGATAAGAGCTCTGGTAGCATAGTGCCTAAGGCACTTGACTGCTAACCAGAAGGCTGGCAGTCAAACCCACCAGCCACTCCTCAGAAGGAAGGTTGGGCAATCAATCCTACTTCTGTAGTGATACTGCCTCGGAAACCCAAGGAGGGGTCGCTATGAGTCGGGGTTGACTTGACGGCACATAGCAACAACAAGAACCCTAAGGATAGGTTAATCCCTAATAGGGGGGAGGTGAACACATGACAGGGAGGAGAGAAGGGAATGGCTTGCAGTTTGCTTACTAGAGTGGCTAAACTAGGTGGTGTCTGAGACCATTTTTGGGGTGTTGCAGTCAGTGACCCCACACTTATATTATGCACTTTTCTCAGCATATACTCTTTTCAGTTTCTAGGGGAACAAGACAAATGTCAGAAATATTAAAATGAAATGATTTCACTGTTTGATTCATGTGAGAATCATATTTGAACCAACATTGTTCTTTTACGTAATGAATCTAAAAATTCATTTTCATTACACAAGTAGAGTGAAGAAAATCTTTTGGTAAGATTGGGCTTTAAGTTGAATGAAATGTAAATTAACATTTTTGTTTGAGGGACTAGTTAAAGTAATCTCCATACTGTATTATTTGATTTCATTTTTGACTTTTCCAAACCTGTTCATTCATTCCCAAAGAGAATTGTTCAGTGTTTTAGGGACATTGCTGGAGAAGGATATCATGTTTGGTAAAGTGGAAGCTCAATGAAAAAAAGGGAAGGCCTTCAACAAGATGGATTAACACAGCCTATCTGCAATAATGGGCTCAGGTATAGCAAGTATTGTGAAGCTGGCACAGTACCAGGCAAGTTTCGTTCTGTTCTATATAGGGTTGCTATGAGTTGGAGATGACTTGATGGGACCTAACAACAACAACAATGAAAGAGCTCAAAAATACATAAAGCAAACATTAACTGAACAGAAAGGAAAAATGGACAATTCTGCAAGGAGTACACACTACTTTGGATGAAGGAAAGAACAAAGAAAAAAGTTTCCTTCCATGTACAAACACTCCTTTGCCTTTTATAATAGTGCAGTCATACAATGTTGGTCCTTCTTTGGTTGACTTATTTCACTCAGCATAATGTCCTCCAAGTTCACCTCATGTTATGAGATGATTTGCTGATTATTCATTATTCTTTATTGTTGCATAGTATTCCTTTGTGTGTATGTACTGTAATTTGGTTATCCATTCATCTGTTGATGGACACTTAAGTAGTTTCCATCTCTTTGCTATTATGAGGAGTGCTGCAATGAACATGAAAAAACAACTAGAAAAAAACATAAAAGATA
>NW_006921885.1:157189-161274 GCF_000298275.1 Orycteropus afer afer | reverse complement strand
ATGGCACTTAACAACAACAACAACAATAAATAAAATGGATGACATGATAGTAGAAGCAAAAGAAATAAAAAGGGCATATTATGAAGAAGTATACTACAGCAAATTCAAAAACTGAAAGAAACGGACAAATTTCTAGAAACTCAGACCTTCCTGAAAAATACAAACTGAGGTGGAAAATGTGCACAGTACCATAACAAAGAAATTGAGAAGATCATAAAAAAAAAACTCCCTGCAAAAGTCCTGGCCTACATGGTAAGAGATACTAAAGTATGTAGGCCTTTAGTGTGAGTATTTGTGTTAATTTAGCCAGGATTTAAAGTCTATTTAACCTTCTTTGTATCAATAGACTTTAATAGGGGAAAAAGAGACCCCTAATTCAAATAGGGCCCTTAGGGGTAAGCCTCAGGCTTAAGGCAGTCACCTGCCACACATAACACTGTCCGTTTGAGCTACCAGATAGCCATGCTGTCTCTTAGGGAACTCTGGTAGCATAATGCCTAAGGCACTTGACTGCTAACCAGAAGGCTGATGGATCAAACCCATCAGCCACTCCTCAGAAGGAAGATGGGGCAATCTACTTCCGTAGTGATACTGCCTCGGAAACACAAGGAGGAGTCACTATGAGTCAGGCCAGACTCCATGGCACATAACAATAACAACAAATTCAAATAGGTTCAATACAGATATTTTATTAAGCCTTAGGACAAAAACAAAACAAAGACAATCATCCAGCCTTTACACAGTACAGAAATGTGAATGAAGTCCATTGAATCATGGCCATGAAGCTAATTACATATGATTAAAAGTAAAGGAAATCATCACAAAATCATGATTGGTGGCAGATCAATTCATCACTGTCAAATGTAGGACTGCAGAAGTGGGGAAAGGACCATAATTGGGATGTGAAACTAATTGAAGATTAAAAAGGGTTACAGGATTGGTTCTGGGGCTTGATTACCTGGCCAACTTGTGGTCCAGATATGAGCCATGCCCATGTGGCCTGCATAATAGCCACAAGGTGGCAACAAAACAGGAGCAGCACCCCAAATTTCATCTAAATTAGAAAAGGACACATTCAGGCAAGTTCCCTAGTTCTTTGTGTGGAACACTTTACCTTCAACCACAATCTCCCTGAGGACAAATTGTGCTCCTCCCCCCATCCTAGAACTTTTCTATGCATAGTCACAATGTTGGTTTAAGGGTCAGAAAGAACTCAAATGGCATCTGAAACTTATATCAAACCTCAAAATGGAGTTGGGCTCCCACAGTAGACCACAGCCTTCCATAAACCAAATGTTTCAGAATTTAAGCTCTATTACAAGTGTCAGAAGTTTTAAGTTCCTCTACTGGGCTTGTTTTATCACCTCTTCTGAGCATTAGGTCTTCCCCTTGTGTTAGTCTTCAAAGCGTCTATGTCTTGAAGCACTTTCACCTGTAATCTGCTATCATTATTACTGGAGGCTTCTTCACAGTAAAATGTGGGAGAAAAGGACATTCTCTCACGTTCTAATTAAAGTAGAAAACATTCATCAGCAAAAAAAAAAAACAGGTCAATGGTTCAAACTCATACATTCTGATGGAAAAATTGATATGGTGATCTATTTCTATAAAGAAGTACAGCCTTGGAAACCTTATGAGGCAGCTCTTTTCTGCCCTTTAGAATTTCTATGAGCTGGAATCAACTGGACAGCATTGGGATGTCTTGGGCATATGGTCTTCAAAAGTGTTCTGTCTCCCCTCCATGGATAAAGCTTTTACCTCCCTGTTTCTTAATTTCTTTTCTGGCTGTTCCTTGAAGTCCTTTGTCTTCTTGACTATGACATTTGCTTATTTATTTATTTTACTTAGATGAAATAGGAAACAGGAGTGGAGCGGAGAAGGCCAGTTTCCCTACCCCAAGCTGAGATAATATTTTGGAATTATCCTCTGAGGGAGTCCTTCCCCCTGAAAATAGATCCTTTGTTAGGTAGGAGGAATTGAAAGTTTCTGGATGTCTGTTCTTCCCCTCCCCATGCTAGTTCCATATGGAGAGTTTTTTCAGACCTGTCCTTTGAGAATCTGGTGGAGTCTAAAGGAAAATCCCACAAAAGTATGGACACTTCCTTTATCTATGGCCTCCAAGAGCTTCTTCCTCCCATGATGCCTCTCTCCTCCTGTAGCCATTTGTTAAAATTATTATTCAAGCCTTCTATCAGCTTCAGTTGCTATTTAAGTTGGTAGATTCTGGTGGTTTCAGCTTCAGGTCACTAAATCTCAGGAGCTGAATCTCTCTGGATGCACATGATTCTTCAGATTTTAGAATAGCAATTTTCCTTTGTCCCAGTTCTCTAAAGGGTCTAAAAATGCATTTTCCCCTCTTACTGGATAAAAGACATCTACCAAAAAAAAAAAAAAATGAGGGTTAACATCAGTCAAAATGAAAGAAGAAATGCTTTCACCAGAAACAAGGCAAGGATAACAGCTCAGTACATGCTGTGATAGTTAAGATTATGTGTCAACTTGGCTAGGTCATGATGTCTTGGCAGCTATAATGTAGTTATTCTTCATGATGAGATTGGATGTGGTGTAATCACCTCCATAGTGGAATCTACAGTGAGCAGTTAATCAGTTGAAGGTGAGTTGCCTTTGGGGTGGGGCTTGCTTCAAGTATATATGAAAAGGATCCTACAATGAGCCCATCATCATCTCCAGTTCCTGGATTTGAACCAGTTGCCAGCCATGTTGTCTTGGGATTGTTACCTTCACAGTCTGTGAGCAAACAGTCTGCCATTTCACCTCCAGATTTTGGATTCATCAGCCTTGGGAGCAGTCATTTTATGAGTAAAGAGAAGCCTCCAGTTTGCTCCCATGGTCCTGGAAGGCAGAGCTGAAGCCCAATGTAGAAAGGCCTCCAGCAGTCCCTGCAACAGGCACTCTCAACTCCAACTTTTAGCCTTGTCTTCCGCTAAAACTGGCACACTGAATTTGGTCTTCTAGCCTCCTGAATTATAAGAGAATTCCTTTGTTACTTAAAGCCATTCACTTGTGATAAGTCTGTTATACCAGCACTAGAGTATTATGATTCACATTTATTCATCATTGTAATTGATGTCCTTCCAATGCAATAAAGCAAGAAAAGCAGTAAGAATCATATAGATTGGAGGGGTAAAAATAAAACTGACAATATTTGAAGAAAACATGATTGTCTAAGTATAACACCCCCCCTCAAAAAAAAAAAAAAAAAGTAGAAATAATCCATGTTCATGGATTGGAAGATACAATAATACTAAGATGTCAATTTTTCTTTATTTCATCTATAGATTTATTGCAATCCCAATCCAAATCCCACAAGCTTTTTTTGTATATATTGAAAAGTTGCTTCTAAAATTTATATGGAAAAGCAAAGGTATTAGAATAGACAGATCTATTTTGATTACATGACTTTAAAGCTTGCTATATAGCTATACGGGAGATAGAAAAAGAGTTGTTGTTTTTGAGTTGTGGTGTTGGAGAACATTACTGAAAGTACCATGGACTGAGAGAAGAATGAACAAATCAGTCCTGGAAGAAGTGCAGCCAGAATGCTCCTTGGTAGCAAGAATGGCCAGACTTTATTTCACCTACTTTGGTCATGTTGTCAAAAGGGACCATTCCCTGTAGAAGAATATCATGCTTGGTAAAGTGGAGGGTCAGTGAAAAAGGGGGATTGACACAGTGGCTACAATAATGGGCTCAGGCATAGCAAGGATTGTGAAACTGGCCCAGGACAAGTGTTTTGTTCTGTTGTACATAGGGTTGCTATGAGTTGGAGCTGACTTGACCGCACCTAACAACAACAACAACACATAGCTACAAAGGATCTCTGATGGCATAGTGGGTAAGCGATTTGGCTGCTAACCAGAAGGTCAGAGGTTCAAACCCACCAGCCATTCCATGGAAGAAAGATGGGAAAATCTACTTCCATAAAGATTCACAGCTTCAAAAACCCAATGGGGGTTGCTATGACTCAGAATCAACTTGATGGCAGTGAATTTGGTTTTGGTGGTGAGCTCTGGTAGCATAGTGGCTAATGCACTTGACTGCTAACCAGAGGGCTGGCGGTTCAA
>NW_006921885.1:156053-157089 GCF_000298275.1 Orycteropus afer afer | reverse complement strand
ATTCCACCCAACAAAAATATCATACAAATTCTTTTCCAGAGCACATGGATAATTCTCCAGAATAGATGATATGTTAGGTCACAAAATAAACCTCAATGAATTTAAAAATACTACAAAGCATGTTCTAGGATCACAATGATATAAAATTAGAAACCAATAATAGGAAGACTAGGTAAAATATAAATGCATGGAAATTGAATAGCTCACTGTTCAGCAACTACTGGGTAACAGAAGAGATAAAATGTAAAATAATAATAAAAAAAATCTAGAAACAAACAAGAATGAAAAACAATGTACCAAAACCTTTGAGAAACAGCAAAAGCAGTGCTCAAAGATCAATTTATAGCAATAAAGGCACACAACCAAAAAGAAGGAAGAGTGAAAAACAACACCTTAACCCCAAAACCACAGTTAGGAAAAAAGCATCCAAAGAAGCTCCAGAAGAAAGGAAATATAGAGCAGATATAAATGAAGCAGAAGGCTCAAAATCAATAGAAAAAATCAACAAGACTAGAAGCTACTTCATCAAAAAGACTAACAAAATGGACAATAAGCAAATGTCATAGTCAAGAGGACAAAGGACTTCAAGGAATAGCCAGAAAAGAAACTAAGAGACAGGGAGGTAAAAGCTTTATCCAGGGAGAGGAGAAAGAACACTTCTGAAGGTCACATGCCCAAGATGCTGTCCAGTTGATTCCAGCTCATAGAAACCCTACAGGACAGAAGAAAGCTGCCTCATAAGGTTTCCAAGGCTGTACATCTTTACAGAAATAGACTATCATATCAGTTTTAACCAAGGAAAAGAAAGTAAATTTAACCAAGGAAAAGAAAGAAAAGATGCAAATAACATGAGTAATAAATAAAATGGACTGAAATGGACTGGTTTTGGCCATTTTGAATCAGACAACCATATGATCTACTATGCCGGGAATGACAGTTTGAAAAGGAATGGCATGGCATTCATCATCACAAAGGATGTTTCAAGATCTGTCCTGAAATACAATGCTATCAGTGATAGGATAATATCCATACACCT